>NC_065013.1:107500-127500 GCF_026212465.1 Amaranthus tricolor | reverse complement strand
TAGCATTGGGTAGACCTCATACAATAACTGTCCTAGCTCTACCCTATCTTTTGTTTCATTTCTTCTGGAACAATCACAAACACTTTTTTGATTATGGATCTACTAGCAGAAATTCAATGCGTAATCTCAGCATTCAATGTGTATTCCTGAATAATCTCATTTTTCAATTATTCAACTATTTCATTTTACCAAGTTCAACGTTAGCCAGATTAGTCAACATTTATATGTTTCGATGCAACAACAAGATGTTATTTGTAACAAGTAGTTTTGTTGGTTGGTTAATTGGTCACATTTTATTCATGAAATGGGTTGGATTGGTATTAGTCTGGATACAGCAAAATCATTCTATTCGATCTAATAAGTACCTTGTGTCAGAATTGAGAAATTCTATGGCTCGAATCTTTAGTATTCTCTTCTTTATTACCTGTGTCTACTATTTAGGCAGAATGCCGTCACCTATTTTTACTAAAAAACTGAAAGAAACCCCAGAAACGAAAGAAAGTGAGGAAGAAACAGAACAGGAAGAAGAGGGATTCACCGAAGAAGATCCTTCTCCTTCCCTTTTTTCGGAAGAAAAGGAGGATCCGGACAAAATCCAAATCGATGAAATGGAAAAGATCCGAGTGAATGGAAAGGACAAAACAAAGGATGAATTCCACTTGCACTTAAAAGAAGCATGCTATAAAAATAGCCCAACTTCGTTAGAAATACTTAAAGAAGAAAAGAAAAACTTCTTCGGGTTTGAAAAATCCCTTCTTTTTCTTCTTTTCGACTATAAACGTTGGAATCGTCCAACGCGATATATAAAAAACAATCGATTTGAAAATGCGGTAAGAAATGAAATGTCACAATATTTTTTTTATACATGTCAAAATGATGGAAAACAAAGAATTTCTTTTACATATCCACCCAGTTTATCAATTTTCTGGGAAATGATACAAAGAAAGATTTCTTTGGATACAACAGAAAAATTCTTATATGATGATGAACTATCCAATAATTGGATTTCTACAAATGAACAAAAAAGAAACAGTTTAAGCAATGAATTAAATAATAGAATTACGGTTCTAGACAAAGACATTTTTTATATAGATGTACTCGATAAAAAAACAAGATTATGCTTAGAAAACAAAAATGATAAAACTAAAAGGGAATTTTTGAAAAAAATACATGATCCATTATTAATGGGATCCTATCGTGTTTTAATAAAAAAAATGGTTTCACCCTTTATAAATATAAATGAAACTACAGTGAATAATTTAATTGATAAATTTTTTATAAATAAAATTCATAATGTTTTACTTAATGATTCCAATTATCAAGAATTTGAACTTAAAAAACCAAAAATGAGTCAATTTGATGGAGACTCAACATTCAATCAAAACAAAAATTTGTTATTTTCCGAACAAGAACAAATTAGTTCAGAAAATAAAGAAAGATTTTTCAATTTTTTAATTGATACAACCACAGCATATGCGTTTACTCAACCAATTTCAAAAAGAATAAACGAAATAAGAAAAAAAGTTCCTCGTTGGTCACACCAATTAATTAACGAGCCCGAACAATATGAAAGAGCACTTGAAAAAGACGTGGTGCTGGATTATGAAATCCGCACAAGGCAATCGAACCCTGTAGTGATTTATACGACTAAGCAAGATAATAACGATGCAGACGAAGTGGATTTGACACAGTATGCCCAACAATCTGATTTTCGTCGAGATATAATCAAAGGTTCCATGCGTGCTCAAAGACGTAAAATTCTTATTTTGGAATTGTTTCAAGCAAAAGTACATTCGCCACTTTTTTTCAACCGAACAAAGGAAGCCTCTTTTTATTCTGTGTATGTTGTTACACTTATTAGACGAGTTCAAAGGTATATGAGAAAAAAACCAGAAATTCCACTTTCTCAACAGGAAAAATTAAAGGAACAAGAAGTAAAGAAAGAAGAATTAGCGGAAAAAAAATTAGAAGAATTTCTATTAACGCAAAAGGAAGAAAAAGCAAAACTAGAAGAAGATAAACAAATAAAAGTAGCCGAAACCTGGGATACCGTCCCGTTTGCTCAACTAATAAGGAGTTTGATGTTAATGACTCAGTCCATTTTTAGAAAATATATTTTAATTCCTTTATTGATAATAGCAAAAAATATTGTTCGTCTACTATTATTCCAACGTGCTGAGTGGTCTGAAGATTTCGATGACTGGAGTAAAGAACGACATATTAAATGTACCTATAATGGTGTTCAATTATCAGAAACCGAATTTCCTCAAGACTGGTTAACAGATGGTATTCAGATAAAGATAGTATTTCCTTTCTATCTAAAACCTTGGCACACATCCCGAGATCTAATAAAAAAACAAAATCAACCAGATGATTATTGTTTTTTAACAGTTTTCGGAACAGAAACTGACAGTCTTTTTGGTCCTCCCCGAAAACACCCTTCTTTTTTTAACCGTATTTTTAAACAATTAGGCAAAAATATTCGAAAGTTTCCAAATACAAGAAAATTTTGGATTATGAAAATCCTTCTATTTTTTAAAAAAATAAAAATAATGTTAAAGGAAAATCGAATTCTAGGATTTGGAGTGAGCGAAGAATCTAGGGAAATAAAAAAAGAAAAAGATTCGATAATTACTAATCATATGATTAGGGAAATAAAAAAAGAAAAAGATTCGATAATTACTAATCATATGATTCATGAATCGTCCATTCAAACTCGATTCCTGAATCGGACAAATTCTTCAGTGCCAGAAAAAAAAATAAAAGATTTGGCTAATCGAACAAGGACAATCAAAAAAAAAATAGAAAAAATATCAAAAGACAATAGAAAATTAAATATTAATTCTAACAAAACACATTATAGTACGAAACGATTCGAATCGTTTAAAAATATTGGTCAAATATTAAAAAGAGGAAATGTTCGATTAATCCGTAAAATAAATTCTATTTTTTATTTTTTTAGCGAAAAGATATACGTCGATATATTTCTATCCATCATTAATATTCCCAGAATTAATACACAACTTTTTCTTGAATCAACAAAAAACTGGATTGATAAATCCATTTACACTAATGAAAATGAAAAAAATCATGAAAGGCTTGAGAAAACAAATAAAAAAAAAAATTCGTTTATTTCGAATATAAAAAAAGCATTTTTGCTGTTTTTTAGTAATGACGAGATTAATAAGAATTCGAATATTTTTTCTAATTTGGCTTTTTTGTCACAAGCCTACGTATTTTACAAATTATCTCAAACCCCTATTTTTGACTTATACAAGGTAAGATCTGTTCTTCAGTATCGCGGAATGTCGTTATTTCTTAAAAATGAAATAAAAGATTATTTTGGAACCCAAGGAATAACTCATTCCGAGCTAAAGACTAAAAAACTTCCGAATTCTGGAATGAATCAATGGAAAAACTGGTTAAAATTGCAAAGTAATTATCAATATGATTTATCCCAGATAAAATGGTCTCAATTAGTACCCCAAAAAGTGCGGAATAGAATAACTGAACATTTTGCCATTGAAAATACAAATAATATTGAAAACTTTTTATTCTTATTGCCAAATAAAAAATCAAATTTTAAAAAGAACTATAGATATGATGTTTTATCATATAAATTTCTTTATTATGAAGATAAAAACAATTCATATACATATAGTTATGGGAGCCCATTCCAAGTAAATAAGACCAATGAATTTTCTTCTATTTATAATTACAACCTAAATAAAGACAAATTCATTGACATGTGGTGGAATATCCCTATCACTAATTATTTAGGAATAAAAAATATTATGGATATGGATATAGAGAAAAAGACCGATAGAAAATTTTTGGATTTGAAAATTATTCATTTTTGTCTTCGAAAGAAAGTCAACATTGAGGCCTGGGTCGATATCAGTATTGGCAGGAATGAAAATACTAAAACTGAACTTAAGAGTTATCAAATTGTTGATAAAATTGATAAGAAAAGTATTTTTTACACACCAATTTATCAAGAAATCAACCAACCCCATCAAAAAAAAAACGTTTTGGATTGGATGGGAATGAATGAAGAAATACTAAGTCGTCCCATATCAAATCTAGACTTTTGGTTTTTCTCCGAATTTCTCTTCTTTTATAATGCATATAAAATGAAACCTTGGTTTATACCAATAAATTTTCTTTTTTCAAATTCGAATGTAAGTGAAAATTTTAGTGAAAATAAAAACATCAATAGAAATAAAAAAACGAATCCCTTTATACCTTCAAATGAAAAAAAATATTTTGAATTAAAAAATAAGAATCAAGGCGAAAATGAATTTATAAGTAAAGAAACTCTTGGATCAGATGGTCAAGACAACTCTGAATCTGTTTTCTCAAATGGACAAAAAGATATTGAAGAAGATTATATAGGATCAAATCTGAAAAAGCCTAGAAAGAAAAAACAATCCAAGAGTGGTATAGAAACAGAAATGGATCTCTTACTGAAAAGATATTGGCTTGTTCAACTTCAACTCAGATGGGACAAAACCTTGGAGAAAAAACTGCTGAATAATATCAAAGTATATTGTTTCCTGCTTAAATCGATAAATCCAATAGAAATTGCTATCTCCGCTGTAGAAAAAAGAGAAATGAATTTAGATATACTACCACGTAACGAGGATTTCATTTGTAGAGAATTGGCGGAAAGGGGACTACTCATTATTGAACCGTTTCGTCTGTCTGCAAAAGACAACGGCCAATTTATTATATATCAAACGATAGGTATTTCATTGGTGCATAAGAGTAAACACCAAAAAAATCAAAAACGATATAGTGAAAATGTTGATAAAAGCATTTTCGGTGAACGAGACAAAAACCATTTTGACTTGCTTGCTCCTGAAAATATTTTATCTCCTAGGCGTCGAAGAGAATTGAGAATTCTAATTTGTTTAAATTCAAGGAATAATAATAAAGGTATGAATACAAACCCAACATTTTATAATGGAACTCAGGTAAAAAATTGTAGTCCATTTTTTGATGAAAACAAAGATATTGATCGAGATAAAAATACACTTAGAAAATTAAAATTATTTCTTTGGCCAAATTATAGATTGGAAGATTTAGCTTGTATGAATCGTTATTGGTTTGATACTAATAACGGAAGTCGTTTTAGTATCTTACGAATCCATATGTATCCGCAATTAAAAATAAATTTATGATCCATTTGTCTTATAGATTCCCTATTATTTGATAGAGAAATAGATGTACACACGCCTTGTCATACATTCAAGTCTGATACATGAATACTAATTCAATGAATTATCAATTGGATCTTGAAATGAATCAAGAGAATTTTATTTATTAAGTTTCTTTGATAAAATGTATCAATAAAATAAGGTTAAGATATTGTATATAACAGAGTAAAACAGATGGCATTATTATTACTGATCCGTAAAATTCCATATTTTGTAAAAATAAAAAAGGTAAGGAAGAGTAAGAATTTATGAAACAAAATTCATTCATATCTGTTATTTCGAATGAAAAAAAAGAAGAAAATAGGGGGTCTGTTGAATTTCAAGTATTGTGTTTTACCAATAAGATACGAAGACTTACTTCACATTTGGAATTGCACAAAAAAGATTATTCATCACAAAGAGGTTTACGAAAAATTCTGGGAAAACGTCAACGACTACTGGCTTATTTGTCAAATAAAAACAGAATACGTTATAAAGAATTAATCAGCCAATTGAACATTCGAGAACTAAAAACACGTTAATTTGAAGAGTTGTTTTGAATTATTTGATTTATTAGATCTTGAATTGAATTTTGATGAACTTTTTTTGTTTTCATCAATTCATGGAAAAATGAATTCGTGAAAAAATGAATCGGGGAAAAACCTATGACTGTACCAACTTCCAGAAAAGACCTCATGATAGTCAATATGGGCCCTCACCATCCATCAATGCATGGCGTTCTCCGACTCATCGTTACTTTAGACGGTGAAGATGTTATTGACTGTGAACCAATAGTGGGTTATTTACACAGAGGTATGGAAAAAATTGCGGAAAACCGAACAATTATACAATATTTGCCTTATGTAACACGTTGGGATTATTTAGCTACTATGTTCACAGAAGCAATAACTGTAAATGGACCCGAACAATTGGGAAATATTCAAGTCCCTAAAAGGGCTAGCTATATCAGAGTAATCATGTTGGAATTAAGTCGTATAGCTTCTCATTTGTTATGGCTAGGCCCCTTTATGGCAGATATTGGTGCGCAGACCCCCTTCTTCTATATTTTCAGAGAAAGAGAGTTGATATATGATTTATTCGAAGCTGCCACCGGTATGAGAATGATGCATAATTATTTTCGTATTGGAGGAGTAGCTGCCGATCTACCTTATGGGTGGATAGATAAATGTTTAGATTTTTGTGATTATTTTTTAATAGGACTTACTGAATACCAACAACTTATTACGCGAAATCCTATTTTTTTAGAACGAGTTGAAAACATAGGCATTATTAGTGGAGAAGAAGCAATAAATTGGGGTTTATCAGGACCGATGTTACGAGCTTCCGGAATACAATGGGATCTTCGTAAAGTTGATCATTATGAGTGTTACGACGAATTTGATTGGGAAGTTCAATGGCAAAAAGAAGGAGACTCATTAGCTCGTTATTTAATCCGAATCAGTGAAATGGCAGAATCTATAAAAATTATTCAACAAGCGTTAGAAGGAATTCCGGGGGGTCCTTATGAAAATTTAGAAATTCGACGCTTTAATAAAATAAAATATCCTGAATGGAATGATTTTGAATATCGATTCATTAGTAAAAAACCATCTCCTGCTTTTGAATTGTCGAAACAAGAACTGTATGTAAGAGTAGAAGCCCCAAAAGGCGAATTAGGAATCTTTTTGATAGGAGATCAGAGTGTTTTTCCTTGGCGATGGAAAATTCGCCCGCCGGGTTTTATCAATTTGCAAATTCTTCCTCAGTTAGTTAAAAAAATGAAATTGGCTGATATTATGACGATACTAGGTAGCATAGATATCATTATGGGAGAAGTTGATCGTTGAAATGATAATTGATATAACAAAAGTACAAGCTATCAATTCTTTTTCCAGATTGGAATCCTTAAAAGAGGTTTATGGGACTATATGGCTGCTTTTCCCTATTTTGATTCTCGTATTGGGAATCACAATAGGTGTACTAGTAATTGTGTGGTTAGAAAGACAAATATCCGCAGGTATACAACAACGTATTGGACCTGAATATGCCGGTCCTTTGGGAATTCTTCAAGCTCTGGCGGACGGAACAAAACTACTTTTTAAAGAAAACCTTCTTCCGTCTAGAGGGGATACGTATTTGTTTAGTATTGGACCCTCTATAGCAGTTATATCAATTCTACTAAGTTATTCAGTAATTCCTTTTGGTTCTCGACTTGTTCTAGCCGATTTAAGTATTGGTGTTTTTTTATGGATTGCCATTTCAAGTATTGCTCCAATTGGACTTCTTATGTCAGGATATGGATCAAATAATAAATATTCCTTTTTAGGTGGTCTACGGGCAGCTGCTCAATCAATTAGTTATGAAATACCATTAACTCTATGTGTGTTAGCAATATCTCTACGTGTGATTCGTTGAAACATGGGTCTACCCTTGCCTCATTTCTTTTTATTTTGGGTTTCTAAGAATAAAAATGAAATGGATTGAATAGTATCTTCCTTTTTGTTAGTTACTGATCGGGTTGATAAAGTAAACCAGATAGTTAGATGAGTGAAAGAAAACAGCTTTCAAATTTGCAGTAAAAAGTTGAATCTCATTGCCTATGTACAAGGGTTAAACAAAAATAAACATAAGCCGTCAAGGCTGTTTCCCCCAAGATTGGTTATCCTGACTTGAAGCGGGTTGAAACGAATTATGGAGTTTTTACTTTCTTTTTTTTTTCTCTGTATAAAAATGGATGATATGAATTACCATAGAGGTTGAATAAACATGAGTGGATGATTAGGAACACCAAAGTACACAAAGGATTTGTATGTAATAGAGATTGTGTAACTTATCCGACGAGATATTTTTACATAAAATAAATACGAATTGAGACTTTAAATTTGTAGAAATGATCAAGTAGTACTCCCACAAATTCCGATCCAGAGTATGCTCCTATCCACTGATTAAGTGAATAACTATCAGGAACGAAGTAATCTTTTACTTTTTTATTTTAAGACTAAAAAAAATCCAGGAAATAAGAGGTCGAAAAAAAAAAGATAATATGAATATAAAAATATAAAATATATAACTGGAATTATAAAAAAATATTTTTCCAATATCCATATTCAAGCATTAAGTTATTACTAAAAAAAAATGGAAATTCTTGAAAGTTAGTTAAAGTAAAGGATGAGATCAATTCCGAAGCATTTGTTAGAGCATAGCAGACAGAATTTCATTGGTCTAATTCAGGATTTTTCGATTGATTTGAAATTTACTTCTTCTACAAGCATATGAAGATTTAAAGAATATCAATCAGTCCTTAGATTTATTTATGGCTCTTGAGGAGCCGTATGAGGTGAAAATCTCATGTACGGTTCTGTAATAGCGATGACAAGAGTGATTTTCTCATCGACTATGATTATCTAACAGTTTAAGTACAGTTGATATAGTTGAGGCACAATCAAAATATGGTTTTTTGGGATGGAATTTGTGGCGGCAACCTATAGGGTTTATTGTTTTTATAATTTCTTCTCTAGCTGAATGCGAGAGATTGCCTTTTGATTTACCAGAAGCAGAAGAAGAATTAGTAGCAGGTTATCAAACCGAATATTCCGGTATTAAATTTGGTTTATTTTATGTTGCGTCTTATCTAAATCTACTAATCTCTTCTTTATTTGTAACCGTTCTTTATTTGGGTGGTTGGAATCTTTCTATTCCACACATAGTCATTTCTGGCTTTTTTGAAATAAATAAAATAGATGGAGTTTTTGGAACGACAATTAGTATTTTCATTACATTAGCTAAAACTTTTTTGTTCTTGTTCATTCCTATCACAACAAGATGGACTTTACCTAGACTGAGAATGGACCAATTATTAAATCTTGGATGGAAATTTCTTTTACCTATTTCTTTAGGTAATCTATTATTAACAACTTCTTCCCAACTCCTTTCATTATAAATTCTAAAAAAAAAGAATATTTTATATTCACTCTAACTTAATTCACAACTTGTTCCAAACAAGAGAAAGAAACAAAATCTTATTTTTTTTTATTGATATTTACTATATGTTCCCTATGGTAACTGGGTTCATCAATTATGGTCAACAAACAATACGTGCGGCAAGGTACATTGGTCAAGGTTTTATGATTACTTTATCCCACGCTAATCGTTTACCCGTAACTATTCAATATCCGTATGAAAAATTGATCACATCAGAGCGTTTTCGTGGTCGAATTCATTTTGAATTTGATAAATGCATTGCTTGTGAAGTATGTGTTCGTGCATGTCCTATAGATTTACCCGTTGTTGATTGGAAATTGGAAACGGATCTTCGAAAGAAACGGTTGCTTAATTATAGCATTGATTTCGGAATTTGTATTTTTTGTGGTAATTGTGTTGAGTATTGTCCAACAAATTGTTTATCAATGACTGAAGAATATGAGCTTTCGACTTATGATCGTCACGAATTAAATTATAATCAAATTTCTCTGGGCCGTTTACCAATATCAATAACTGATGATTACACAATTCGACCAATTTTGAATTCACCTCAACCAAAAGAGCAATTCCGTGATTGAAGAGCAATTCTCAATTATTAAATTTCTTTTTTTTCTTGTTCAATAACTATAAATTTTGATTATTCAATATTCCTATTTATTGGTGAAAATCGAAACTTTATTTGGATTTTAAATATGTTTACTGTAATTGTAATGGTTTTAAATAGTTTTAGTTGCGAACTACCCAAACCAATGCGATAGGTTCAATAACTTTACTTTACTCACATCAAGTGATACGCATTAGGATTTAAAATCAAAAATGCATAAACTTTTTTTTTCCTGTTCAAGTCAATAAAATCATGAAACATTCCGATTTTTTTATTTCTTATTTTACATATAATGGATTTACCTGGACCAATACATGATTTTCTTTTAGTTTTTCTGGGGTCGGGCCTTATATTAGGTGGTCTAGGAGTAGTATTATTTACCAATACAATTTTTTCTGCTTTTTCGTTAGGATTGGTTCTTGTTTGTATATCTTTATTCTATATTCTAGCAAATTCCCATTTTGTAGCTTCTGCACAACTCCTTATTTATGTGGGAGCTATAAATATATTAATAATATTTTCTGTAATGTTCATGAATGGTCCGGAATATGACACAGATTTCCGTCTGTGGACTGTGGGGGACGGGATTACCTTATTGGTTTGTGCAAGTCTTTTTGTTTCATTAACTATTACTATTCTAAATACGTCCTGGTATGGGATTATTTGGACTACAAAATCAAATCAGATTCTAGAACAAGATCTGATAAGCGCTAGTCAACAAATAGGAATTCATTTATCAACCGATTTTTTTCTTCCATTTGAACTCATTTCAATAATTCTTTTAGTTGCTTTAATAGGTGCAATTGGCGTGGCTCGTCAATAATAATTCATTTGATTTTTTAAAATAGCAATCAAAAAAAATGATATTTTATCATATTCATTTTCATTCTAGTCAATCAAATTGGTTTAATTCAATTTATTATTCTATTATCATATCATTTTTTTGTTCTTCATTTTTTTTTGTATTATAACTTATTATATTCTAGTTAATCAAATGGGTTTAATTGTTGTTCATATTCAAATGAATAGAGATTGATAAGGAGTTGGTCAATGATACTCGAACATGTACTTGTTTTGAGTTCTTTTTTATTTTCGATCGGCATTTATGGATTAGTCACGAGTCGAAATTTGGTTCGGGCTCTGATGTGTCTTGAACTTATATTGAATGCAGTTAATCTAAATTTTGTAACATTTTCTGATTTTTTTGATAGTCGCCAATTAAAAGGAAATATTTTCTCAATTTTTGTTATAGCTATTGCAGCCGCTGAAGCAGCTATTGGCCCGGCTATTGTTTCTTCAATTTATCGTAACAGAAAATCAATTCGTATCAATCAATCGAATTTATTGAATAAATAGTTTATAGTATTTATTTTTTCATTTTTTTAGTCTAAAATTTTATTCTAGAAATTGAAATTTGAATAATCATTAATTCAAATTAAATTCCTAGATATCACACTTTAAGATATACTTTCACAAATGTAAGAAATCAAAGTATTTTGGACCTCTTTTACATTTATCTATTTTATATTTAGTTTCTAATATTCTAATAAGTCGCCGATCCAATCCAGAATTAGATCGAACTTCTGGGAAATCATCGATTCGTCTGGTAATTTATTCATCTGGTATTTTAATATGTATTTCATTTACTTTACTAGAACTAGAACTAGATCGAAAATTAATGAAGTTAAAAAAATTATAGATCCAATGTCACATTCAGTTAAGATTTATGATACATGTATAGGATGTACTCAATGTGTCCGAGCTTGCCCCACAGATGTATTAGAAATGATACCTTGGGATGGATGTAAGGCTAAACAAATAGCTTCTGCTCCAAGAACAGAGGATTGTGTTGGTTGTAAGAGATGTGAATCTGCTTGTCCAACAGATTTTTTAAGCGTTCGAGTTTATTTATGGCATGAAACAACTCGCAGTATGGGTCTAGCTTATTGATACGTTTCAGAAAATTCCATTTGAATCCATTTATTCTATCATTGGATTTTTTTTACCGACAAAAACCCGTACCCCAAAAAATATCTTTTTGGGTACGGGTTTTTTTGGCCCAAGTGTATCTTGTCTTTACTACGAATTATTTTCCCTGGTTAACAACAATTGTAGTTTTACCCATATTTGCAGGTTCTTTAATTTTCTTATTTCCTCATAGAGGAAATAAGGTTATCCGCTGGTATACTATATGTATATCCATTTTAGAGCTCCTTCTAACAACTTATGCGTTTTGTTATCATTTCCAACCGGACGATCCATTAATCCAACTGTCAGAAGATTATAAATGGATCCAATTTTTTGATTTCCATTGGAGATTAGGAATTGACGGACTTTCGATAGGACCCATTTTACTGACGGGATTCATCACCACTTTAGCTACTCTAGCGGCTTGGCCGGTTACTCGAGATTCTCGATTATTCCATTTCCTAATGTTAGCAATGTATAGTGGTCAAATAGGATCATTTTCGTCCCGAGACCTTTTACTTTTTTTCCTAATGTGGGAATTAGAATTAATTCCTGTTTATCTACTTTTATCCATGTGGGGAGGAAAAAAACGTCTCTACTCTGCTACGAAATTTATTTTGTATACTGCAGGGGGTTCCATTTTTCTATTATTGGGAGTTCTGGGTATTGGTTTATATGGTTCCAATGAACCGACATTAAATTTGGAAACATTAATTAATCAATCGTATCCTGTAGCATTAGAAATAATATTCTATATTGGATTTTTTATTGCTTTTGCTGTCAAATTGCCCATTATACCTTTACATACATGGTTACCAGATACCCACGGAGAAGCACATTACAGTACTTGTATGCTTCTAGCTGGAATCTTATTAAAAATGGGAGCATATGGATTGATTCGGATCAATATGGAATTATTACCTCACGCTCATTCTATATTTTCTCCTTGGTTGATAATAATAGGCACAATACAAATAATCTATGCAGCTTCAACATCTCCCGGGCAACGTAATTTAAAAAAAAGAATAGCCTATTCCTCTGTATCTCACATGGGTTTCATAATTATAGGAATTAGTTCTATAACTGATACGGGGCTTAATGGGGCCATTTTACAAATAATTTCTCATGGATTTATTGGTGCTGCACTTTTTTTCTTAGCGGGAACGAGTTACGATAGAATACGTCTTGTTTATCTCGACGAAATGGGCGGAATAGCGATTCCAATGCCAAAAATATTCACACTCTTTAGTAGCTTTTCAATGGCATCCCTTGCACTACCGGGAATGAGTGGTTTCATTGCAGAATTAATAGTATTTTTTGGAATAATTACCAGCCAAAAATATCTATTAATACCTAAAATACTAATTATTTTTGGAATGGCAATTGGAATGGTATTAACTCCTATTTATTTATTATCTATGTTACGTCAAATGTTCTATGGATATAAATTATTTAACAGTACAAACTCTTACTTTTTTGATGCTGGGCCGCGAGAGTTGTTTGTTTCGACTTCTATCTTTCTGCCAGTACTAGGTATTGGAGTTTACCCAGATTTCGTTCTCTCACTATCAGTTGAGAAAGTGGAAGCTATTGTATCGAATTTTTTTTATAGATAGATTTCTTTTCATTTGATTAAATCAAATGAAAAGGAAGTTTTCTTTACATAACAAAGAAACAAAACTGAATCGCAATTCGAATCAGGCATGTTTAACGTTTGTGAGAACCGTTTAAATCATGATTTAAACGGTTCTCACCTGCTTATAATAAACTTGCTTATGTCTTGTCCTATATTTGTATTTGTAAGGTCTTTTCTTCCATTTAATTAAGCGTTAATGGAAATGAACCATAACTATGTAGCCCTATTCCTAATAGATTGACCCCAAAATAGCATATCCAAATTATAAGAAAACCTATAAACGCCACAATTGCAGAACTTGCACTCCGAAAATTTCGATTTGTTCGGATATGTAAATAAATTGCAAATACGGTCCAAGTGATAAATGCCCAAGTTTCTTTGGGGTCCCAATTCCAATACGATCCCCACGCCTCATTGGCCCATACTGCTCCTGAAAGAATACCCATAGTTAAAAAGATAAAGCCTAGACTAATAACACGATAACTCCAATGATCCAGCTGTTCAATCAATTGGGATCTGTAATAATTTCGAACATAAAAGGGCGAAGTGTTTTGGACACTATTGGTTTTTTCATTCATGTATTGAATCTCAGCGAAGAAAAATGACTTATTTAATACATATTTTCGTTTATCAAAAATATATTTTTGAAATGTAATCGTTAGAAGTGTTACTGATAATAATGATCCACATAAAAGAGCTGCATAACCTAATACCATCATACTTACATGCATCATTAACCATTGAGATTGGAGAGCGGGTACTAATATTGCGGATTGATGCATTTCTGTTAAAAAGCCCGACGTAGCAAATCCTTGAGTCAAAATAGCACTTGGCGCAGTTATTGCACTTAACGAATTTTTATCTTTTTTTAAAAAATATGGAATCAAATGACTAAGGTAGAAACTCCAGGAAAGGAAGATTAATGATTCATATAGATCACTTAATGGTAAATGTTTCCAATAAACCCAACGAGTAATTAATAATCCTGTTAGACAGAAAAAAGTAACTATCATGCCGTTTTCGAATGAATTATATAGTCCTACTTTTTCATTGACTAATAAAGTGATCAAATGGAGTATAATTACAACGGAAACCGTTGAAAAGGAAATATGAGTTAAAATATGCTCTAAAGTGGAAAAAATCATAATATAAAATTAAAAAAAAAAAATGCATTTTCATTATTTATTATAGGTTATAGGACTGTTGAAATTTTTTAAGAATTTCAACAATGTCATGCCGCCACTCGGACTCGAACCGAGATGCTCTCGCACTGCTTCCTAAGAGCAGCGTGTCTACCGATTTCACCATAGCGGCTTGTTTGAAATCATAATAACCCATTTTTATTTATTCGTCGAGATTAATTCAATATAATATTTTATTTTTTGAACCATTTCAATTAAATCAAAATGACTACAAAAGTATTTGCAAACCAAAATTGAAATGGTTCATATTCATGATAATAATAACTTTTTTCGTTATTTTTTTTGTATTTTAAATCAATTTTTAATTTAATTTTATAGTACTCTTTTAATTTGTCAACGGACTTTTGTATAGTTTATGTTTTCTTGAAATAAAACCTTGTAACTAGAAGATTCTTCGTTTCAGCCCAGGATAGACCTCAATAAAGGTCTTTCTCACTTTCTTTTTTTGATAAAAAAAAAATAATTTTTTAGCTGATTTCAAAACTAACAAATAACAAATACATAGATTATTGCACTACATAAAAAAATCGAATAGTTTGGATCCAAAATTCAACACGGCATCGAAAGGATTTTTTCTTTAAATAGATAGTTTTTTATCCAAAATAAACAAAATAAACAAATTGGTAGAATTTTTACGGGTAAGTATTGAACCGGATATAGCATATAAAAAAATCCGGATCTCTATTGAAACGTTTTTCAAAAACAAAAAAAAAAAATTCTTTCCACATATATATAATATTCAAGTAAAACTAAAATATAGTTTTAAATTTAAAGGGCTTTTTATTTATTTTCAACGGGGGAATATAGAGAATATAGCAACTTCAAGAAAGAATGCTTCCGTAAGTTAAAGTGGAACCACTTTCTATTTGTCTTTTTTTACAAAATAGATAGAAAAAACTTTTCTGAGTTTTTTTATTGTATTGTGACAAAATAAATATATATAAATATATTAAAGGGTTGATTAAGGGTTGATGGGGAAAAAAATCCCCATCTTATATCTTATAAATAACAAAAATAGACTCAAAAAAAAGGTGATGAAATATTCTCTATATATAGTTTTTCAAACAAAAAGTACTATTTTATGGTCGGCTTAAGAGTTGTTATTTTCCATATCATAAACAAAAAGTCCCAATTTTATATAGTTCGAAATATTTAGTAAATCCAAACTTATTTAAAATTTAAATCGTTTCTTTTCGATATTTTTGATTCTAAATAAAAAAGGAAATTATTCCGAATTTGGTATACCTTTTTTCTTTGAGTCACGTGGATTTGGATTATTCCAAGGTTTGATTACTTATTTTTCTTACAAAAAAACTTTTGGAATTCCCAGTAGCAATAGATTTTGCTAAAGAAAAGGCTTTTAACGCTGCCCAATGCCCCTTTTTTTTCCAAAGATTTTTTCGAATACGCTTTTTGTAAATCGAAGTACGTTTTTTTGGAACTGCCATTTCAATTTTAATTGATTATTCAGTGTTAGATTTTGGATGTGAAAGACATCTAGTGTTCAAACGAATCTTTGTTTTCTATTAATTATCTATGTATTTAGATTCTAGACGATACCCTCTATTATTCAATTTTTGAAAATGGAAAAACATAATATAACTATAAACTAGAAATATATTTTCTATATTTTTCTTCTATTTCTTTTTGCTGTGTTACATTTAATTTCCATGTATGTAGCAAATCACATTGAAAACTTTAATAACCCAACCTTTAAATTAGATTTAAATTGAAAAACTTAAATTCATTTTTGAAAATATATCGAAGTTTTTATTTTCAAATTGAAATGATCTCAATAAATGAATTTGTTTAAAAGATCCAAGATTTTAGGCATTTTTTTATTCTATGTTATAGAAACTAGAAAGTAAAGTTAAAGTAACCGATATAAAAAATCGATAACTAAAAAAATAGAAGTTTTTCTATGTTTTTGTTTGGAATAGAAGACAATCAAATCATTTTGCATAAAATAAGTTATTAATTGTGAATAACCTACAAAATAAATTATTAAAAATATTTCATTTTTTTTATCATTATTGACTTTATTAGATCTTTTAATAGATTTTAAGATTTTGTTTAGCCTTTAATTCTGAAATTCTGAATATATTTTCGAAATAACTTAAATCGAAATGAAAGTGGAATTTGTTTTATCTTCCTATGCAATATTTTGCATTTATTCTTACGTATTCACTTTTACTAACAAATACATTATTTGAATTTGACCAATTATAATTTCGTGGTTTGAATATTAAAAAAATACTTCCACATCAATATTAATATTTGATATCGACTTGAAAAAAACAAAAAAAAATTCTATTTCGATTTAAGTTATTAGATATCTTAATTTTTTTATTGATTTCTTTCAAAAGAGGCAAGAGCCTATGAATCGTAAACAAAAAAATAAATATTAATTAAATACAAAAAAATAAAATATAAAAATTTTCTATTCTATTATGGAACATATATACCAATATGCATGGATCATACCCTTACTTCCACTTCCAGTTCCTTTGTTAATAGGAGCTGGACTTTTCTTTTTTCCGATAGCAACAAAAAATCTTCGACGGATATGGGCTTTTTCGAGTATTTCGTTGTTAAGTATAGTTATGGTTTTTTCGATGAATCTGTCTATTCAGCAAATAAATAGTAATTTTATTTACCAATATGTCTGGTCTTGGACCATTAATAATGATTTTTCTTTAGAATTTGGCTACTTGCTCGATCCACTTACTTCTATTATGTCAATGTTAATTACTACTGTTGCAATTCTGGTTCTTATTTATAGTGATAATTATATGTCTCATGATCAGGGATATTTGCGATTTTTTGCGTATATGAGTTTTTTCAATACGTCGATGTTGGGTTTAGTTACTAGTTCAAATTTGATACAAATTTATATTTTTTGGGAATTAGTTGGAATGTGTTCATATCTATTAATAGGTTTTTGGTTCACAAGGCCTATTGCCGCAAATGCTTGTCAAAAAGCGTTTGTGACTAATCGTGTAGGAGATTTTGGTTTATTATTAGGAATTTTAGGTCTTTATTGGATAACAGGTAGTTTCGAATTTCGGGATTTGTTTGAAATATTCAATAACTTAATTAATGCTAATCAGGTCAATTCCTTATTTTGTATTTTATGTGCTTTCTTATTATTTGCTGGTGCAATTGCTAAATCTGCCCAATTTCCCCTTCATGTATGGTTACCCGATGCTATGGAGGGACCTACCCCTATTTCAGCTCTTATACATGCTGCTACCATGGTAGCAGCGGGAATTTTTCTAGTCGCTCGACTGCTTCCTCTTTTCATAGTTATACCTTACATAATGTATGGAATATCTTTTATAGGTATAATAACAGTACTTTTAGGCGCGACTTTAGCTCTTGCTCAAAAAGACATTAAGCGAAGTTTAGCTTATTCTACAATGTCTCAATTGGGTTATATGATGTTAGCTCTAGGTATGGGTTCTTATCGAGCGGCTTTATTTCATTTGATTACTCATGCTTATTCAAAAGCATTATTGTTTTTAGGGTCCGGATCTATTATTCATTCAATGGAAACTATTGTTGGATATTCTCCGGATAAAAGTCAGAATATGATTCTTATGGGGGGGTTAACAAAACATGTGCCAATTACAAAAAATGCTTTTTTAATAGGTACACTTTCTCTTTGTGGTATTCCACCGCTTGCTTGTTTTTGGTCCAAAGATGAAATTCTTAATGATAGTTGGATCTATTCGCCAATTTTTGCAATAATAGCTTATTTCACAGCTGGATTAACCGCCTTTTATATGTTTCGAATCTATTTACTTACGTTTGAAGGCCATTTAAACCTTTTTTTTAAAAATTACAGTGGAAAAAAAAGTAGTTCGTTTTATTCAATATCTTTATGGGGTAAAAAAGAATTAAAAAGCATTAATCCAAAATTTCCTTTATTAACCTTATTAACACTGAATAATAAAGAAAAGACTCATTTCTTTTCGAAAAAACCATATCAAATTGATAGAAATTTCCGAAAAATGATGCGACCTTTTCTTACTATTACTGATTTTGCCAATAAGAATATTTCTTTATATCCTCATGAATCGGACAATACTATGTTATTTCCTCTGATTGTATTGATTCTGTTTACTTTTTTTATTGGATTCATAGGAATTCCATTTAATAAAGAAGAAATGGATTTGGATATATTAACTAAATGGTTAAATCCATCTATAAATCTTTTACATTCAAATTCGAATGATTCCGTAGATTGGTATGATTTTGTGATAAATGCAACTTTTTCGGTGAGTATAGCCTATTTAGGAATATTTATAGCCTTCCTTTTGTATAAACCCATTTATTCATCGTTAAAAAGTTTTGACTTAATCAATTCATTTGATAAAAAAGGTCAAAAGAGAGTTTTTGGGGACAAAATATTAAATATAATATATAATTGGTCTGCTAACCGCGGTTATATAGATGCTTTTTATGAAATATTCTTAATTAAGGGTGTAAGAGCTTTAGCTGAACTAATTTCTGCTTTTGATAGACGAATAATTGATGGGATTCCGAATGGTTTTGGTGTTACCAGTTTTTTTGTAGGGGAGGGTATTAAGTATGTAGGAGGGGGTCGAATCTCCTCGTATCTTTTTTGGTATTTATTCTATGTATCCATTTTTTTATTAATTTACTATTTTGTTTTCTAAGCATAATCTTGTTTTTTTATCGAGTACATCTATATAAAAAATGTCTTTGTCTAGAACCGTAATTCTATTATTTAATTCATTGCTTAAACTGTTTCTTTTTTGTTCATTTGTAGAAATCCAATTATTGGATAGTTCATCATCATATAAGAATTTTTCTGTTGTATCCAAAGAAATCTTTCTTTGTATCATTTCCCAGAAAATTGATAAACTGGGTGGATATGTAAAAGAAATTCTTTGTTTTCCATCATTTTGACATGTATAAAAAAAATATTGTGACATTTCATTTCTTACCGCATTTTCAAATCGATTGTTTTTTATATATCGCGTTGGACGATTCCAACGTTTATAGTCGAAAAGAAGAAAAAGAAGGGATTTTTCAAACCCGAAGAAGTTTTTCTTTTCTTCTTTAAGTATTTCTAACGAAGTTGGGCTATTTTTATAGCATGCTTCTTTTAAGTGCAAGTGGAATTCATCCTTTGTTTTGTCCTTTCCATTCACTCGGATCTTTTCCATTTCATCGATTTGGATTTTGTCCGGATCCTCCTTTTCTTCCGAAAAAAGGGAAGGAGAAGGATCTTCTTCGGTGAATCCCTCTTCTTCCTGTTCTGTTTCTTCCTCACTTTCTTTCGTTTCTGGGGTTTCTTTCAGTTTTTTAGTAAAAATAGGTGACGGCATTCTGCCTAAATAGTAGACACAGGTAATAAAGAAGAGAATACTAAAGATTCGAGC
>NC_065013.1:42500-82500 GCF_026212465.1 Amaranthus tricolor | reverse complement strand
TGGATAAGAGAGGGTAGGGTTCCCCTACAAACCATTCATGCGAAAATTGATTATTGTGCCTATACCGTTCGAACTATCTATGGGGTATTGGGTATCAAAATTTGGATATTTATAGACGAAGAATAAAAAACCTTTAGTTGACTTGTCTTTCTGTTTCGATGGAACGATGGAACAAAAAAATGGCAACCCTTTTTGATTCTTTTTTCCATCCAATCAATTCTAATTTTTAATCCCATAAGGTTTAATAAAAATAAAATTTACCTTTTGATATAATTGCTATGCTTAGTGTGTGACTCGTTGGTTTTTGTTAAAATTAAGACTAAAAAAAGAAAGTTAAAGTTATAGTACCAAGTATGAACTAAAAATTATAGAACTAATAACCAACTCATCGCATCACATTATCTGGATCCAAAGAAACAGTCAAGATATACTATTTTAGTCCTATCATTGTAGCAACTGAATTTTTTTGACATAAACAATTCATTAGATTTACTGTCAAAGAAAATTAAAATACAAAAAAGAAAAAAGGATACCGGTAAATGGAAAGATGAGAGAAAGAAAAAAATGAATCTAATATAAAAGATATATAATTCCAATATGTAAGGTCTTTGAACATCTCATAAAAGAAAATGTAATTAAAGCATCAATACAGATTCAAACAAAATTATATGATATGAATCTGTTCTATAGAACAAAAAAATAAGAGCTTAGAGCCAATAACGACTAAGGGGGTTGGTGGAAAAACAAAAGCTCCATTGTAGAATTCAGACCTAACCATTAATCAAGAAGCGATGGGAACGACGGAACCCATGAATACATAAGATTCACTTGAAAATGAATTCTGATAATTCATTGGAAAGGATGGCGGAACGAACCAGAGGACAATTCATATATTCTGAAAAATTATAAGCTAACTCTACACTCGAAATAGCTATTGAAAGAGTAAATATTCGCCCACGAAAATTCTTTTTTTTTTTTTTCATTCTCATATTCAATTGTTAAAATACAAGGAATTCAATAAAAAAAAAAAGAATAGAATAAAATATTTAGTAAACTAGATGAATAAAAAAGAATTCATTGATTCAGTGTATTATATTTTTACATATATATCTTAATTATTTATTATATATTATATAAAAATAGACATTTAAAAAATGAAATTTCCATTTTTTAATTCGCGAGGAGCCGGATGAGAAGAAACTCTCACGTCCAGTTCTGCAGTAGAGATGGAATTACAAAGGAACCATCAACTATAACCCCAAAAGAACTCGATTCCGTAAACAACATAGAGGAAGAATGAAGGGAATATCTTATCGGGGTAATCGTATTTGTTTCGGAAGATATGCTCTTCAGGCACTTGAACCCGCTTGGATCACGTCTAGACAAATAGAAGCCGGGCGACGAGCAATGACACGAAATGCACGTCGCGGTGGAAAAATATGGGTCCGCGTTTTTCCTGACAAACCTGTTACAGTAAGACCCGCAGAAACCCGTATGGGTTCGGGGAAAGGATCTCCCGAATATTGGGTAGCTGTTGTCAAACCAGGTCGAATACTTTATGAAATAAGCGGAGTAGCAGAAAATGTAGCCCGAAGAGCTATCACAATAGCGGCATCAAAAATGCCTATACGAACTCAATTCATTATTTCAGGATAAGAATATAGAACTAAAGGAAATGGATCTTTTGGATAACACCAAGTGGAAGTTTTTTTGGACAAACAATATTTCTTTTTCACCTTTTGCATTTAGTTTTGCATTGAAAGAACAGATAAAAATAAAATATGATTCAACCTCAGACCCTTTTGAATGTAGCAGACAACAGCGGGGCTCGAGAATTGATGTGTATTCGAATCATAGGAGCTAGCAATCGTCGATATGCTCGTATTGGTGACGTTATTGTTGCTGTGATCAAAGAAGCAATACCTAATACGCCCTTAGAAAGATCCGAAGTGATCAGAGCTGTAATTGTACGTACCTGTAAAGAACTCAAACGCGACAACGGCATGATAATACGATATGATGACAATGCCGCAGTTATTATTGATCAAGAAGGAAATCCAAAGGGAACTCGAATTTTTGGTGCGATTGCCCGGGAATTGAGACAAAAATTTACTAAAATAGTTTCATTAGCTCCTGAGGTATTATAAAATGATAATCTAAGGCATTTGAATGAATTTCAATCATAGTAGATTGTGTATCACGTATATACCTTTCATTTTAAATTTTTTCATTTTTTAATTAAAAAGAAACTAATAACATGTTGATTATATCAAATTTTTGGGACACCACCGATTTTAGTTCATTATGGGTAGGGACACTATTGCTGATATAATAACTTCTATACGAAATGCTGACATGAATAGAAAAGGAACGGTTCGAATAGTATCTACTAACATCACCGAAAACATTGTTAAAATACTTTTACGAGAAGGTTTCATTGAAAATGCGAGAAAACATCAAGAAAGAGATAAAACTTTTTTGGTTTTAACGCTGCGACATAGAAGAAATAAGAAAGGGGCTTATAGAAATACTTTCTATTTAAAAAGGATCAGTCGACCTGGTCTACGAATCTATTCTAACTATCAACGAATTCCTAGAATTTTAGGTGGAATGGGGATTGCAATTCTTTCTACCTCTCGAGGTATAATGACGGATCGGGAAGCTCGACTAGAAGGAATTGGCGGAGAAATTTTATGTTATATATGGTAATCCCTAGAATATTAATATCCGAATTGGATCCAATATTTCCTATTTGGGAACAAAAAAAGAAAAAAAAAGGCTTGTCTAATATCACTCCTCTATTAGTTGATACTTTAAGGGGGTTTTATCTGAAATGAAAGAACAAAAATGGATTCATGAAGGTTTGATTACTGAATCACTTCCTAATGGTATGTTCTGGGTTCGTTTAGATAATGAAGATCTGATTCTAGGTTATGTTTCGGGAAGGATACGACGTAGTTCTATACGAATCCTACCGGGAGATAGAGTTAAGATTGAAGTAAGCCGTTATGATTCAACCAGAGGTCGTATAATTTATAGACTCCGCAACAAAGATTCAAACGATTAAGCCGTTTTTCAACATTCCTTATTCCTTTCTACAAAAATAGAATTCAAGGTTCAAAATATCACGAAACTTATTTTCTTCCAAAAAATAGATTCAAAATTAAAACTAAAGAATAACAAATATGAAAATAAGGGCTTCTGTTCGTCAAATTTGTGAAAAATGTCGACTGATTCGCCGACGGGGACGAATTATAGTAATTTGTTCTAACCCAAAACATAAACAACGACAAGGATAATCATTCTACTAAACTATATACTAATGATCTTTCTAAAATACTAAAATAATTGCTAAAATATTTTATTGCTGAAAAAAAATGACGGATTTGTTTTGACATGAAATGGATATATCCATATATCTTTGAATCATATTTATGAGATGATAAAATATGGCAAAACCTATACCAAAAACAGGTTCACGGAGAAATGGACGTATTAATTCGCGTAAAAGTGCACGGAAAATACCAAAGGGTGTTATTCATGTTCAAGCAAGTTTCAATAATACCATTGTGACTGTTACAGATGTACGAGGTCGAGTGGTTTCTTGGGCTTCTGCCGGTACTTGTGGATTCAGGGGTACAAAAAGAGGGACACCTTTTGCAGCTCAAACCGCAGTAGGAAATGCTATTCGTACAGTAGTGGAACAAGGTATGCAACGAGCAGAAGTCATGATAAAAGGTCCCGGTCTCGGAAGAGATGCAGCATTACGGGCTATTCGTAGAAGCGGTATACTATTAAGTTTCGTACGAGACGTAACCCCTATGCCACATAATGGCTGTAGACCTCCTAAAAAAAGACGCGTGTAGAAATAAGAATTGAAGGGATTTCAAGAGAAATAAATGATTCAAAGATATGATCAATTTTGTAAAATATTACTATGGTTCGAGAGAAAATAAGAGTATCTACTCGGACACTGCAGTGGAAATGTGTTGAATCAAGAACAGATAGTAAATGTCTTTATTATGGACGCTTTATTCTCTCTCCACTTATGAAAGGCCAAGCTGATACAATAGGCATCGCGATGCGAAGAGCGTTACTTGGCGAAATAGAAGGAACATGTATCACACGTGCAAAATTTGATAAAATACCGCACGAATACTCTAACATAGTAGGTATTCAAGAATCAGTACACGAAATTTTACTGAATTTGAAAGAAATAGTATTGAGAAGTAATCTATATGGAACTTGCGAAGCGTCTATTTGTGTTAGGGGCCCCAGATGTGTAACTGCTCAAGATATCATCTTGCCCCCTTATGTAGAAATAGTTGACAATACACAGCATATAGCTAGCTTGACGGAACCAATTGATTTGTGTATTGGATTACAACTCGAGAGAAATCGCGGATATCAGATAAAAGCGCAAAATAACTTTCAAGATGGAAGTTATCCTATAGATGCTCTATTCATGCCTATTCGAAATGTGAATCATAGTATTCATTCTTATGGAAATGGGAATGAAAAACAAGAGATACTTTTTCTCGAAATATGGACAAACGGCAGTTTAACCCCGAAAGAAGCACTTTATGAAGCCTCCCGGAATTTAATTGATTTATTTATTCCCTTTCTACATGCAGAAGAAGAAAACTTATATTTAGAGGACAATCAACACAAAATTTCTTTACCCCTTTTTACCTTTCACAATAGATTGGCTGAAATAAGGAAAAACAAAAAAAAAATAGCATTGAAATATATTTTTATTGACCAATTAGAATTGCCACCTAGGATCTACAATTGCCTCAAAAAATCCAATATACATACATTATTGGACCTTTTGAATAACAGTCAAGAAGATCTTATTAAAATGGCGGATTTTCATATAGAAGATATAAAACAAATATTTGGCACTTTAGAAAAACATTTCGTAATTGATTTAAAAAAAAAAAAATGACAAAAAATTGATTGAATTTTCCAGACTGGATCAAAAAATGAATTCAATACAAAATTCAATTGAATAGATGTATCTAGGGAAAATTCACTTTGAAGCGACTATTCCCTAGATACAGACCTTGTGTTATTTCACAATTGAATCAATTTAAAAAAGACCTAAAGTTAGGGATTTATCAATGGGTAATGTTGCTCCAATACCTAACCAAAGGGCTACTACAGTACCAACCAAAAAAACAGTTGTAGCTACTGGACGACGAAATGGGTTTTGGAATTTATTCACATTCTCTAAAAAAGGAACTGTTAGTAATCCCGCAGGTACTGAAACCATTAAAAGAACGCCTAATAACTTATTTGGTACTGTACGAAGTATTTGAAATACAGGAAAGAAATACCATTCAGGTAATATTTCCAAAGGAGTTGCAAACGGATCCGCCGGCTCACCAATCATTGATGGTTCTAAAACCGCTAATCCTACGTTACACGCAATAGTACCTAAAATCACTACAGGAAAAATATATAAAAGA
Organism: Amaranthus tricolor; assembly: GCF_026212465.1. NCBI lineage: Eukaryota > Viridiplantae > Streptophyta > Magnoliopsida > Caryophyllales > Amaranthaceae > Amaranthus > Amaranthus tricolor. The sequence goes on along the minus strand of NC_065013.1, from coordinate 77,029 downwards.
TCATTAGGCCATGCGGGCTCCCCATAATAATTATGCCCCATACCTTTCGCTAATTTAGCTCTTAATACAGGATCATTTAAGTCAGGTTTTTTTGTTATTAGGATAGGTGAATTCTTATAGATTCAATTCATCCCCCGAAAGAACCGGACATGATAATTTTTCATCATCCGGCTCGAGCAAGAATTAAAAGAACCAAATGGATCCATAATATATTTTATCCATATAAAAGGTTCTCTGTAAGAACCCCTTTCTTAAACCTCCCTTTCCGAAGTCATACTTATCCATGGAAAGAAAGGAATTTCGCTCTTACAAATAAAAGCTCAATACCCAAGTAGGCTTACAAAGTTTATTATGATCAAATGCTTTTTGGGTCGTCTCATACCTTGTGATTGTTGTTTATTTCCAAACTATTTGGAGATTTTGAGTTTCTATAAAATGTAGAATTACATATATTACAAATCAAAGGGTTCACTTGTTACTAATATAGCCAGTCTCTATTGTTCTTTAGATCCCTTGTTTCACTCCGATAGTATCATAGATCAGGTCAATGCCGAGGAAATGAATGCATTTCAATACTATTCAAACTATTAGTTAATAGAAAATATATATATTAAAAAAATGAAAAAAATCTGGGTTATATCATGCAAAATCAAACATTCAACTGGATCTTACGGAGCCTCTTCATGCATGACATGATTCAGGGTTGATCATAGAATAGAATTTCTTCAAAGGAACCAGCCTACCCTCTATATAAAACTTACTTATATGGTGGTTGGACAAAAGACACATTGGATTATGAATTTCAATGTGGCAGAAAAGAAGATATACCTGCACGGCCTAATCAATAGTTCAAGTCACACACTCCCATAATCCATTTTAATTTCGGAGAATTACCTTCAACTAGTGATGTTATGTTAAATAACTAAATACAAAATTATGGAGTTGAAGGAAAATGTCCAAATACATGGATTATTGAAAATAATAATCCATACATGTAGCAATGAAATACTGTTGTTCTTTCTACAAGTGATAAATGATTGATTACAAATAGCTATGATAGAACTTTGCTATTCTATAAGGGCCCAGAAATACCCTGTTTACGTATCATTAGAAAGTGCATTAACATAAATACAGCAGTAAGAAGAGGCAATACAAAAGTGTGTAAACTATAAAAACGAGTCAAAGTGGATTGTCCCACACTAGCACTCCCCCGCAATAACTCTACCAAAGGCGATCCTATTACAGGAATAGCGTCCGGTACGCCTGTTACAATTTTGACTGCCCAATATCCAATTTGATCCCAAGGTAAGGAATAACCGGTTACACCAAAAGACGCGGTCAATACACCTAGAACCACACCTGTAACCCAAGTCAATTCTCGAGGTTTTTTAAACCCACCGGTGAGATACACACGAAATACATGCAGGATCATCATTAGAACCATCATACTCGCCGACCACCGATGAACTGATCGTATTAACCAACCAAAGTTAGCTTCAGTCATTATATATTGAACAGAAGCAAAAGCCTCAGTAACGGTTGGACGATAGTAAAAAGTCATAGCAAACCCCGTAGCTACTTGTACTAAAAAACAAGTAAGAGTAATTCCGCCTAGACAATAAAATATGTTAACATGAGGAGGAACATATTTACTAGTTATATCATCCGCAATCGCCTGAATCTCGAGACGTTCTTCGAACCAATCATAGACTTTATTGAGATAGGTAACCTTCGAATCCCCCCCCCTAAGAACCGTATATGAGACTTTCATCTCGTACAGCTCAAGCAGACACACCCAAATACTGAATTAAAATGAAAAGGGATTATAGAATAGAAAGTTGAAAACTTCTTAATCCCCTATTCAGATTCGGAAGATAGAAAGGAATAAAAATCCGACAGTTCTTCTTTGTGGTGATAATGCCAAAATATCAAGTCAGCTCAGTTGTCTTTCGCTTAATTGTTACTACAGGCTTCTTGAATATTCTCTTTTCCTATTTTTCTTTGATTTCTTTTTTTTGTGCCTATGCCTAATACCGCTTTTTGCTTTTTTTATCATTGATAGGAATTTCTCTTGTTAAGACCCTATGAATCGCTTGAACCCCCAGATTCATACTAGAACCACGATAATTCAATAAAATCCTTAAAGTTAAGCACAAAGATTCCTTGAGTAAGAACCGTTGTATCATCACTGATTCAATCATATAGGATAGGTATTATGACTAATAATACAAAAAAATTTGTCTGTTGATTACACAAAATAGTCATACAAAGGAGTTTGAAATAATAAAAATCTTTCGATTTATAACTTATAATTCTTTCTTTGAAAAACAAATTTTTTTGAATCCGATCTCGAGGTCTAAATATTAAATATGAATCATAGTTCAAATATTTCTTAATATATTTTAGCTATTCCGTGTTTCAGATACCAAAAGAAATATCCGACGAGGTAGAACCATCTCCATCAGGGTAAGATGACAGACTCATTTTCTGTATTATCAATAGGATCAATTATACCAAGTCACACACTCATATTCCGGAAATACAGAAAGAAAGAAATTTCACGATCGAACTACCAACAAGGGAATTTAGAAATAGAAATCGGAGCCCTAAAAATTCACTTTGTATTGAAAGGCTAAAACTTGTTGGTTCTTTTTGATTTCATTTTCTTGTGGATTTAATTCATTGAAATTCCATCCAATAAAACGGAAGAATTATAAATTTCCAAAATAATAGATAGGAATACTGCAAATAAAGCCATTGCAACTCCCATTAAAGGAGTAGTTCCCCACCCAGGAGCTACTTTACCATATTCCGAATTCAACGGTTTCAATAAAGCCCCTACGGTAGTAGGTTTTGGACGAGATCTAGAACTACCCTCAACAGTTTGTGTAGCCATAAATCTGATTATATTCATTGAGATCTGTTGACTTTGTATACCATTCCGTTGTAAATAAATGATTTTATCATAGATCCACTGTGGTCTTAAAATTAGATAATAATGGAAACAGCAACTCTAGTCGCCATCTTTATATCTGGTTTACTTGTAAGTTTTACTGGGTATGCTTTATATACCGCTTTTGGGCAACCCTCTCAACAACTAAGAGATCCCTTCGAGGAACACGGAGATTAGTTGAAGTAATGAGCCTTCCTATTATAGGAAGGCTCATTACTTCAATTAAGATAATGAAAAATTATTTCAACTTTTTACTTTTTAGTTGGAACTTTAGGCGGTTCCCGAAAAAAGATAGCGAAAAAAATTATCCCTAGAGTAGAGACTAATAGAAATGTATAAACCAATGCTTCCATATATTTGATTGTGGTTTACAATTATAGCTTCCATACCTGTTTACTTGAAATTATTTTCCCGATAATGATAAAAGGGAAAGAGTAAAAAAGGGGCGGTAATTCAAATTAAGATTGCTCCAGTATCCTATGCCAAATCACAAAAAATAACAAAGCAATGTTGTATTAAACTCCTTGTCTTCTTGTAGTTGGATCTCCAATTTTTTGGAATGCGCCAAATTCTACTTGAACATCCAAATCGGGGTCAATACCGGCAAAAACATCTCGGAACAAAGTTCGCGACCCATGCCAGATGTGTCCGAAGAAGAATAGTAGGGCAAAGGAAGCATGTCCAAAGGTAAACCAACCCCTCGGACTACTACGAAAAACACCATCTGATTTCAAAGTAGCACGGTCTAATTCGAAAATTTCACCTAATTGAGCACGTCTAGCATATTTTTTCACAGTAGCAGGATCACTATAACTGACTCCGTTGAGTTCGCCACCATAAAACTCAACAGTTACACCTACTTGTTCAACGCTATACTTAGATTCCGCTCTTCTAAAAGGAACATCAGCTCGAACAATTCCGTCCCCGTCGATCAAAACGACCGGAAAGGTTTCAAAAAAAGTAGGCATACGGCGTACAAAAAGTTCACGTCCTTCTTTATCTCTAAAAACAGGGTGTCCTAACCATCCAACAGCTATTCCATCGCCGTTATCCATTGAGCCCGCTCTAAATAATCCTCCTTTCGCCGGATTATTCCCAATGTAATCATAAAAAGCTAATTTCTCAGGAATTTTCGACCAAGCTTCTGATAAACTTTGATTTTCGGCTAGTCCAGCACTTACCCGTCGGTATATTTCTTGCTGAAAGTATCCTTGATCCCATTGATAACGGGTGGGTCCGAATAATTCTATTGGAGTAGTTGCTGAACCGTACCACATAGTTCCAGCAACAACAAAAGCTGCAAAAAAGACCGCAGCGATACTACTAGAAAGAACGGTTTCAATATTGCCCATACGTAACCCTTTGTATAGACGTTGAGGCGGCCGGACACTAAGATGGAATAGACCGGCTAATATGCCTAATGTCCCTGCAGCAATATGATGAGAAGCTATTCCTCCTGGAACAAAAGGGTCAAAACCTTCCACACCCCATGCTGGACTTACAGGTTGTACTTTTCCAGTTAGTCCATAAGGGTCGGACACCCAGATTCCGGGACCGTACAAGCCTGTTACATGAAATGCACCAAAACCAAAACAAGCCACCCCCGAAAGAAATAAATGAATTCCAAAAATCTTAGGCAAATCCAAAGAAGGTTTTCCTGTACGTTCATCACAAAATATTTCTAGATCCCAATACACCCAATGCCAAATAGCTGCCAAAAAGCACAAGCCAGAAAACACAATATGCGCGCCAGCCACACCTTCGTAACTCCAAATGCCGGGATCCGTTATAGTCCCCCCTGTAATACTCCAACCGCCCCATGAATTGGTTATTCCTAAACGGGTCATGAAAGGTATAACGAACATACCCTGTCTCCACATTGGATCAAGAATGGGGTCAGAGGGATCAAAAACTGCTAATTCATATAGAGCCATCGAACCAGCCCAACCAGCAACCAGAGCTGTATGCATGATATGGACAGAAATCAACCGACCAGGATCATTCAATACGACGGTATGAACACGATACCAAGGCAAACCCATGGAAATACCCCTTATATCAAAGAAAAATGACACTATGTAACTTTATTGCATTGGAAAAGACTATAACTATGCAATGGATCCCTTTTGTTCAATCGATTATCTAGCAACAAGGGTTAATGTTTCTTCTATTCGGTTGGTAATAATAGAACAATTATGTTTGTAGGAACAAAGAGAAACAAATCTATTCTATACCCGATAAGTAGCAATACGCAATGGGGAGTTGATACCATCTTCTATCAGTAAATGCTTTCATACTTGTTCATTATTGGAAGGCTATATTGGTAAGAATTTTTTCTTAAACTAAACCTTTCTAATCTATGCAGAAAATAGAATTAATGAGTGATATTATAAAAACAATAACCTTAATTATTACGTTTCCACATCAAAGTGAAATAGAGTACTTAATTATTTTTTCTTTCATTTAATGCCTATTGGTGTTCCAAAAGTTCCCTTTCGAAGTCCTGGAGAGGAAGATGCATCTTGGGTTGACGTATAGTGCGACTTGTCAGATATATTGGGTCATATGGGATTTCCCCATTATCTCTCCCGATTGAGATATCCTCCATTTCGCCCAAGAAAGATTGATTAAATCATCCAAAATTTGGAGCGTGAAATGCAATTCGATCCGTTTTTTAGTTTTAGGGGGATTCAGGTTAATAATTCTCACTTAGAATAATTTATGGTTGGCTCGGTTGGACCAATAAAATGAAGTATCCAGGCTCCGTTTATAAAAACCCCAATCCCAATCGGGAATATATTAAAAATTACTGCTTGTATTATATAGGTTATTTACTTTAACTCTTAATTTTTTCGATTTGAAATTAAAAATAGCGCTCTCAACTTTAATGATTTGAATGAAAGTAATTAATCTGTTGAATATGGAAATTGACGAAAGAAAAGATATGAAGTAAATAAAAAAGGGGAATTTTAACAAAAAAAAACAAGCGGTATTGGAAACATTTGTTCTATATGGGCAAATCGAAATCGGGCAGATCGTTACCCGGAGTAGAGCATAAACCTAAAAATTTCAAGAGACCCATTCAAGAACAAGAAAATGACATCGTGATTTGAGTTGAATCTCGATGATATGATACATCAATGAAAAGTAAGTTCAATAAGTTTAGTAAATTCTTTTTTTTTTTTTTAGTAGAATTTTATTCTATTTTAATTATAGAAATTTTTTTATATTATATATTATATGGGTAATTAGGGAATTGCGAAAAAGTAATCTTTTTTGAAAAATCGAAAAGGAGATTCTTGATTATTCATCATAAGTTGGAAAAATCTCTATGAAAAAAAAAAGGATGTAGAATCTACACATTGATTTTTTTTTACAATTTTGTTTGAACCGTATGCATCAAAAGGTGCATGTACGGTTCCTAAGGGATAGAATTTTACCCGAATCAACCGACTTTATCGAGAAAGATTACTTTTTTTAGGCCAAGAAGTCGATAGCGAGATCTCGAATCAACTTATTGGTCTTATGGTATATCTCAGTATCGAAGATGATACCAAGGATTTATATTTGTTTATAAATTCTCCTGGCGGATGGGTAATACCCGGAGTAGCTATTTATGATACCATGCAATTTGTGCGACCAGATGTACATACAATATGCATGGGGTTAGCTGCTTCAATGGGATCTTTTATCCTGGTCGGAGGAGAAATTACTAAACGTTTAGCATTCCCTCACGCTTGGCGCCAATGAGTTTTTTATTTGAAAGAAAAAAGAAAACTATGCCTTCACCATATCAAATATTAATATTTTAAGTAATAATAGCATGGCACTTTGAATTCGATATGAGATATTTTTCTCTATTTTATTTTCAAAACCTTCAATTATGTATCGAAAGAGGAGTATGAGATGAAGAGTATTCCCGATTTCTTTAGGAGTCCATTTCAGCGTCACAAACTTTTTTTCATAACAAAAGACTCTATTTATGTTTGAACGAGTACAAAAAAATTTTCTTTCTTATTTTTCGAATCAAAAAGAAACTTTGGGATTGCTTAACTACAGATGAAATAAATATATAAAGCAACGGAGCCATCATAGTATTTTTAGCTCCTACGAAAAGAAGGGTGGTAATTGGATAATTTACTGATCTGGATCTAATCAATTCTAGATTTTCTCTTTGTTCAACGGAAAATGAAAGTAAATTCCATTCTATAGCCGTATGCAATGCGAAAAAAATGCCCGTACGGTTGTTCAATTCTATCTTTTTTATTCTTAATTCCATATTTTTTCTATTCATCACATTACGCGAGATAGAAGAACTTTTTTATGGTATATATCATCAGGGTAATGATTCATCAACCCGCGAGCTCTTTTTATGAGGCCCAAACGGGAGAATTTATCCTGGAAGCGGAAGAACTTTTGAAATTGCGTGAAACCCTCACAAGGGTTTATGTACAAAGAACGGGCAAACCCTTATGGGTTGTATCCGAAGATATGGAAAGGGATGTTTTTATGTCAGCAACAGAAGCCCAAGCTCATGGAATTGTTGATCTTGTAGCGGTCGAATAAAAGGAATAAAAATAGTTTTAAACATTTGAAATTTTTTCTTGTTACTCGGTTTACCATTCTGTGTTTAATATTCCATTAACTATAAAAAAAAATTCGGTTAGGATTGATCTAAACCAGCCCATTATGTATATGATTCAGCATGCCAACTATTAAACAACTTATTAGAAACACAAGACAGCCAATCAGAAATGTCACGAAATCCCCCGCTCTTCGGGGATGCCCTCAACGTCGAGGAACATGTACTAGGGTGTATGTGTGACTCGTTCAGATTATGAGCTGGAACAAAAAAAAGCAAATGAAAGGAAAGAATTTTTCCAGTATCAATAATCAATACTGGTGAATGGTATAAAACTCCAGTCACTATCTAAAATGAAAAAAAAAAAATAATAAATTCATCTATTGGGTATGAAATTTATGGTTTCTATTGGTATAAATCGGGTTTAAGATAAGAAAAAATTTCCCATTGGTAACGAACGTTATCCATTTAGCAGGGAATCTTATTTTAAAAGCAAAAAAATTCGGCTCCGATTCTTGCAAGAACGGACTAACAGGGTCAGCTATCCAGCAAACCTTCAAAATTAAATACCGTTACTGTATAGGTGGATCTCGTTGTGAAAGACCTATTACTGGATAATTCATGGGTAGAGCCAAAAGGTTTGAACTGTACAAGTTATCAATAAGATTCCGGAAATGAAGGAAAGGGGCTCCGGTGTATAGAGAGGACCTCACCGTTTTAAAAGTAACCATAGAAACGAAGGAATCCACTATTTCTTTAATCATCTATATTTAACTTGAATTCACATTTTTTTATTTACTTTTTTGATACATTAATAAATTTTTTTGTCTCGTTTCAAGACGAAATGTCGAAAAAAAGAAAAATAACAAAAATAGTGGTTGGGAAGGTTATAGTAGCAAAAGCCATTGGAATTTTTATTTTATACATTGGAAAAATCCGTTTTGTTATTAATAGACCAGAAGGCGAAAAGAATAACTTAAAGAAAAAAAATCGATTAGTTATTCATCAAAGTTTCAATTATTCAATGACTAGAGTTAAACGGGGATATATAGCTCGAAGACGCAGAAGAAAAATTCGTTTATTTGTATCAAGCTTTCGCGGGGCTCATTCAAGACTTACTCGAACCATTGCTCAACAGAAAATAAGAGCTTTGGTTTCGGCTCATCGGGATAGAGACAGGCAAAAGAGAGATTTTCGCCGTTTGTGGATCACTCGAATAAACGCAGTAATTCGTGAAAGAGGGGTATACTATAATTATAGTAAATTTATACACGATCTGTACAAGAGAAAGTTGCTTCTTAATCGTAAAATACTTGCACAAATAGCTATATTAAATAGGAATTGTATTTATATGATTTTTAATGAGATCTTAAAAAAAGAAGATTGGAAAGAAGAATACCTCGAAACGATTTAAATGAAGTTCCCCGGAGTTTATTCTCCGGGAGTATTAGAGTAGAAATTAGTCTAATAAAATATGATAAATAAAAAAAAATCACCAAATCCATTCAAAAAAAAATTCCCAATTTTTATATTATCTTACGCCGTGACAATCAAATCTAGATTCGACAATTTTTTTAGAACAAAACTGCAATCCGTGCTTGAGTTCAGATTCCAATTTTGATTCAATTATTAATTAAATAAATAGAACGAAAAAGAATAAGTCTATTATTTTATTTATTTTTGGTTCTAAAACTAGCAGTTCTAGTAGTCGACTCGGTTCTTTCAAATTGTTTCTCATTATTAAGAAAAGGTAACAAAGATAAAATACGAGCTTGTTTTATAGCAATAGTAATTAATCGTTGTTGTTTCAAGGTCAATCTATTCACTCGCCTAGATAAAATTTTTCCTTGTTCACTAATAAATCGACTAATTAAACTCATGTTTCTATAATCTATTCGATCCCCCGATTGGATCGGGGGCAAACGCCTACGAAAAGCTCGCTTGGATTTAATAAAGGGTCGCTTGGATTTATCCATAGTTTGTTTAGTTTATTCTTTATACATACCGAAAATCCTATTTCTTAATTCTAATTTTGTTAGGTCCAGCCAAAATAGGATCTGATTTGTTTATTTCTATTTTTTTCTATAATTTTTTTCTATAATATATAGTATATATATAATATAATAATATGAAATATTTACTATAAGAAATAAGAAATATATTAGAAATCCATTTTCTATTTTAAAAAAAAAGTAAATGATATAGATGAAAAATGTTTTGTCCCCTTACTTGAAAGGATAATAGATAGACGTTCGGCTCGATCTATTTCTTTATCTCTCCATGAATTGTATGTTTGTAACAATAGGGACAGAATTTTCGCAATTCCAACCGACTAGGCGTATTGTGTCGATTCTTTTGAGTAATATATCTGGAAACGCCCCTTGATCCCTTATTAACACTCTTTCGAACACAACCAGTACATTCCAAAATCACTTTTACTCGAACATCTTTACCCTTAGCCATGAACCTCCTTTGTATATTTAATTCAAGCAACTTTTCTATTTTTCTTGAAGAAAGGAAAAGAAAAAAATAGAAAAGTTGCAAAAATAGAAGTTGCTAACTCGAATTTCTAATCACAGTAATTTCATTTAAGTATCTTGGATAATACGCTTATCCTAGACCCACATTTTCGTTTCCATTCGAGCCTGAGAGCCTAAGTTTTGATAAGGTTGAATCCACTTTCTTCTTTACTCAACTAATCCTATTTAGTTTTTTTTTAAATAAAAAGAGGGGAGGGATTAGTCACAGATAGTTGATTCTAGCTCTAATCTTCGTTAACCCCTTACCCGTCTCAATAACTAGACTCAAAAAAAGGGGAATGTCAACGCATCTGGGAAAAAACGATTGATTTCTATTAATAGACCGGCTAAAGACCCAAACCATAAAGTACTTAGTACCGGTGCCACGGAAAGATATGTTTTGAAATCGCGCATTGAAAATCCTCCTTTTTCATTTCTTTAATATATAAAATAAAAGTAATACATATCTAATCTATAATCCTATGTATAGAGTCAAAGACTACTTGTATTTGTACACGAAATCCCTAAAAAAAAATCTACGTACTTTTACTTTTTTACTTCGAGTCGATAAGATATTTTTTTTAAGAAAAAGAGTAACATGCCCCTTCCTATTGAACTGAGCATTCCCGAAACGAAAAGTCTTTTTTTTTCGTTTACAACAGGTTTTTCATATACATAAATATACAAATCCTTTTTATTATACCTTATATGATAAAAGACCAAAAAGAAGAGGAAATAGCAGTGCAGTTTAATTATGAATTTATATGAGAAATAAGAATGTGGAAAACAAGACAAGGATGTTTTACAATTACACTATAAAAACCAATTGAATTGAAAGGGATGTAGCGCAGCTTGGTAGCGCGTTTGTTTTGGGTACAAAATGTCACGGGTTCAAATCCTGTCATCCCTACCTAATTACTTTTACTTTGAGAAGTAAGTAGGAATTAATTGAAATTTTGATTCAAATTGGACATGCCTAATCTCTCATTTTATTTATTATACTCTATATGATAAATAATGTATGCATGCAAGATGTAGATAGAGTTTTCAGTTATAAAAAAACCCTTTCTTTCCAGTCTTATCTATTTTGATAAGAAAGCGCTCTTAGTTCAGTTCGGTAGAACGTGGGTCTCCAAAACCCGATGTCGTAGGTTCAAATCCTACAGAGCGTGATTCCATTCTTGTTAAGTCAAATTGAATTAGACTGAAATAAATGAACAGTAATCGAATCTAAAATTGACCTCCTCCTTTCTTTAATCCACAGGAGGTCAATCAAAAAAAATTTGTTAATTAATCAAAGATCCAACTGATCACCACGTCTGTATTGTAAATATGCAGTTACAAATAATCCAGCCAAAGTAATAGGAATTAGGCCTAAGACAATTCCAAATAGAAAAACTTCAATCATTTCAATTTGTTTGAAAAAAAAAAAAAAAAGAAAGGTAATATCTATCCATAAATATTAATCTGAATTGCCCATGAATCTCAATAACCAAAAATTCTCAATTGCTGCAGTAAAGAACTAGAAACATGGGCGGAATCCCACAGAAACATTCCTTGAGTTGTTCATTCAATTAATTTCAAATAAGTCGTATCTTGTTTAGACCTATAAATAGAGCGGAGGTTATAGTTAAAGCCGCTAGTAAAAAACCGAAATAACTAGTTAGAGTAGGCATGAAGGAGCTAACTAAAATATGTTCTTTTTATACATATGTGTCTAAAGCATTTACCTAAGTTTCCATTTAGAAAAAAAAAATAAGCAAAAATCGCAATTCAAAGAATAAGTTCAATTGAATATTTTGAATTCATCAACTATTACATTATAGATGTCACTAACAAAAATAAAGTAAGGTCGGTATAAAAAAAACGACACGGCTGATTATCTGTGACATCTACGCATCTCATAATTTTCAATCAACATATTTTTTGCAAAACCTTTGAGTAAACTAATCTAATATTAAAATAATAATAAATATAACTATGGAATTTTCGGAATTTTCTTCAAAAATAAAATGTTATTTGTTTGAATCACTCTAGAATAAAATGAAAAATCATTTCTATTGGGATCAAATCGATTTTTTTTTCGAACGAACAGGTTTTTTATTTTATAATTATAACACAACACTTTTTAGTTTTTATTTTCAATTGAACTTATTAGCCTCAACAATTGGGTTCATCCAGATAAAATAAATAATCTTTTGAATGAAAAGAAAAAGATTATCATCATTCAAAAAAATCTTTCTTTTTTCCAACTCGGTTATTGGAAGAATATGATAATCTTCTTCCGGAATTAAAAAAAAATGAAAACTAGTTCCATATGCACAAAAAAAAACAAAGAAATTCTCTCGTACTTCATTTAAATATTAACTGAAATCGCCTTGCTGTGTCAGAAGAAGGATAGCTATACTGATTCGGTATACTCTAAAGACACCTTTGGTACTATATTGGTAATCCTACAAGATCTTTACGTTTTTACGTAAAGTCAAAAGTAAAAGGAAATTTACTAATTTCATCTTTTACGGATTTGCCTTTGACTGTACAAGAATATGTGGAGCTCAGCATGTCTGGAAGCACAGGAGAACGTTCTTTTGCTGATATTATTACCAGTATTCGATACTGGGTTATTCATAGCATTACTATACCTTCCCTATTCATTGCGGGTTGGTTATTCGTCAGCACAGGTTTAGCTTACGATGTGTTTGGAAGCCCCCGGCCAAACGAATATTTCACAGAGAGCCGACAAGGAATTCCATTAATAACTGGCCGTTTTGACTCTTTGGAACAACTTGATGAATTTAGTAGATCCTTTTAGGAGGCCCAATGACCATAGATCGAACCTATCCAATTTTTACCGTGCGATGGCTGGCTGTTCACGGACTGGCTGTACCTACCGTTTCTTTTTTGGGGTCAATATCCGCAATGCAGTTCATCCAACGATAAACAAAACCGAATCCGAATTATAGAGCTACGACACAATCAAACCCGAACGAACAAAATGTTGAATTGAATCGTACCAGTCTTTATTGGGGGCTATTACTCATTTTTGTACTTGCTGTTTTATTTTCTAATTATTTTTTCAATTAAATAAAAATAAATAAAAAGAAGGAACGAAATATATAGAATAGGAATGCTCTTATCCCATTCGGAAGGACCTCATTTCATAATTATCCATGACTGTTTATGTCTCTAAGCACGACTACTTGATGAAATGTGGAGGGAAGTGGGGTAAATGGCCGATACTACTGGAAGGATTCCTCTTTGGATAATAGGTACTGTAGCTGGTATTGTTGTGATCGGTTTACTAGGTATTTTCTTTTATGGTTCATATTCTGGATTAGGCTCATCGCTGTAGTAATTGCATGAACCGAGGCATAGATATGAAAGTATAAGAACTTAACGGGACCTTCCTTTTCCCCTCGAATTAGACAAACAAAGAAGGGGGAGGTCCCATTAAATTCTTTTTTTAATTATCATAACTTTTTAGTCAAAATTTTTCGTATAAATGAAAAAAAGAGCCCCCTTTCAATATTTTTGGAAAATTTATTTAGTCATTTCGAACATATATTCCTCCACAGTACTTATTGATCGTTCCTAAATTGTTAGAAAAAAGAAATCATTTGATTTACTGAATGATACAATAGAATCTAGATTTTTCTAGATTAAATAGAATGCAAGAAGTTCCATTTGTTCAATATATTTCCCTCTCACTTTTTCAGTTTGTCCACTCCTTAATACGTGTTACGTGTAATAATAAGAAAAAGAGTTCAATCTCGCGAAAGACTAAAAATTCCGACTAAGACAAAGGGAATCAAGACTCATTAACGTTTCTTTCGACACACGACAAGTATTGTAAAATTCCTTGTCGTGTGTCGAAGACCGGGAAGGCAAAGAATCCTATCTAGAATCATTTGTTCCCCTCATTTTTCTTTTCGTTATATTCCCCGCTTAGTCTAGTATCCAGCCGAATTTGATTCTCAAATAGAAGACTTTTGATACACTTTATGATATTGAAATACCCAAAATATCATATGATAATATCCAAATTTCGATTGGAAAAGGTGAAAAAGTAGAATAGTCGTCTTCGCAATCTTCTATATATTAAAAGTAATAATCTAGTATCAAGTAATTCCAAACTTCTGGTAGATGTAGAAGAAAAGTATAAACAAACAAAAAGAACCTTCTCATAATTTTTTTATTTATTGATCGTCCAATATTGTCAAATAATTGTTAATTTTGTTCTTGTTACAAGTTTGATATTGATAAATCCACGAATCTAGAAATTCATTTCGGACAATTGAACCTTCTCGAACTGTTTCTTTTTAAGAACCAAAAAGATTTGTGCCAAAATAACAGATGCAAAGAAGAACAAAAGACCTTGTACGCGCAGTGGGTCTTGAAGTACTATTTCGGCGTCTCCCTGACCAAATCCACCCACATTAGGATTACTTGTTAATGGTTGATCAAGTTTGATAGATTCACCCTCTGAAACAAGAAGCTCTGGTCCTGGAGGGATAATATCAACCACTTCACGTCCATCCGAGGCATCCGCTATGCTTATTTCGTATCCGCCCTTTTCTTTTCGTACAATTTTCTTTACTATACCTGCTGCTGTGGCATTATAAACTGTATTATTACTCTTGCTTCCGTCAGGATAAATCTGGCCCCTTCCTCTGTTACCACCTACATATATGGGATATTTTAAGAAGTGAACATCTTTCTTAGTGGCAGGATCCGGGGAAAGAATAGGAAAGGTAATTTCACTATATTTTTTCCCAGGAACGGGACCTATTACAAGAATATTTTGTTTATTGGGGCGATAGCTCTGAAAAGAAAGATTGCCTATCTTTTCTTTCATCTCTGGAGAAATACGATTGGGTGGGGCTAATTCAAATCCCTCAGGTAAAATAAGAACAGCCCCCACATTCAACCCCCCCTTTTTGCCGTTAGCAAGAACTTGTTTTAATTGCATATCATAAGGAATTCGAACAACCGCTTCAAATACAGTATCTGGAAGGACCGCTTGTGGAACTTCAATATCCACGGGCTTATTAGCTAAATGGCAATTGGCACATACAATACGTCCAGTTGCTTCTCGTGGATTTTCATAACCTTGCTGTGCGAAAATGGGATATGCATTCGAAATGGAGGATCGAGTTATTATATATAACACGAGCGATATGCAAATGGATCGAGTAATCTGTTCTTTTATCCAAGAAAAGGTATTTATAGTTTGCATGGTCCAATTATTGATTCCGAAAATTTCTACAATAAATTGGGTAGGTTGCTAGTATAGTTCCCTATCCCCGATTCTGTTATTTACTTTAAGTGAAAACTAAATTTACTGAAAGAATAGTTTATTACTGGAATATGGGAGAAACTTCCCGTCTTAGATGGGTATAAATAGAAAGAGGAAGTCAATTTTGTAATGCTGTGATTATGTACAAAGTAACAAACATCGCGTTCGAAATTCGAATTCGATTTATATCCGTATACCCCTTTTTCGTCTTTTCAGTCATTCATTGAATGATAAATCACTACAAGTGATGGGGATACACGATTTAAATAACGGAAAATCCAATATTTCAAGATTGTATCTAGAATAACTGGAAACGTAGAAACAAGACTAGATATAATTTGATCATTATGGGCAAATCCAAAATCTTTGTAGATAGAGCCAATCATTAGTTCCCAACCATGGGGCGAATGAAATCCGATACATAAATCAGTTAATAAAAGAATCGAAAAGGCTTTTATTGTGTCGCTTAAGTTATATAGGAATTCCTGAACCCAAGAGTTAAGAAGAATAAGTTCTTTATTTCCCAGAATAGAATAACCGCTTAGAATAAGGAAACAGATTAAATTTGTCGAGAAGTGCAAAATCATGTGGATACAATCCGCATTGTGCATTTTGATCAATTGAATAGTTTCATTGTGAATTCCTATACGAAGCTTTTGTAGATGTGTTTCCGGGTATTCCTTTATCATTTCGTCCAACAAGTGGAGCTCCTCTAATTCGATGAATTTTTCTAGAAGATTATTTTCTTGAATATCGTTCAAAAAAGTTTCTGATTGCTTAGTATTCCACCAATTAGTAACCCAAGATTCCAGACTTTTTTGAAATGATAAAGAGATCCACCAGGGTAAAAATACTATAGATATAAGATATAGAAAAGGAATAAATATTTTCTTTTTTTCCATTTTATTTTTCATCTATAAATTGTTAATGAACCTGTCGCGTTCGTCGACGTTCTGCGATCTAATATTTTTCTCAAACATGAATTCTATTCCAATGTATCGAATCCATGAATCTCTTCTTTGTTTTTTTGTGATTTGATAGTGCTAATTAGTCCTTGACTCGCGAAAGAATACAGAAATAGAAAAAAGAGTCCACTGAAGAAAAAAAAAGAGTGTTTACGGCTATTGAAATTGCGAAAAGTGAAAGCAAAGCAATTCCTGCCTGTCCATGAATACGTGGCAGAATCGCTTTCTTTTTCAAAATACTTCAATTGGTACACGCAAAAAAGAGGCCAATTCAGCAGCTTTTTGTTCAATTTCTCGTGGAGTCATATTTTCATCAGTACGCGTCAAAGGAATGGCTCCCTGGCCTCTAATTTCCAGATAAAGAACACGACGAGTAGAAATACCCTCTTTAAGTTCTATTCTAATAGATTGGATATCCTTTATAAGATATCGGAAAAGGATGCGACGATTTTTTCCAGGGAATCCCCAACGAAAAATACATACTATTCCTTCTTTTTTATCGAAAAGATCATAACCACTACCTACATTCCACGAAATTGTACACCACAAATAAGAGCTAATAAAGAGGCCCGCGATCCCATAGAAAGACATCACAATTCCTTGTGGAAAAAAAAGAATTTGCTGGGTGGGAAATAAAGATAGCAAATTCCTACCAAGATAGCTGGAAATTCCAACCAATACGAATCCTAATGAACCTAAAAAAAGGATAAAGGCCCAAGAGAAATTACTTATTTTTCGAGATCCCGTTATAAGTTCTATCCATATACGTTCTGAGCGCCAATTCATACTAGATTTGGTTACATTTAATTTGAATTGAAAAATACCTCAAATGAATTGTACTTTCCTTACTCTGTCTTGTTTCCGAGGTAACTCTCATCAACTAGTCCTATTCTGATGTCGGATGTGTTTCACTTTCTATTTAAATATCCTACGTAAATATTTATTTCTATTTTCCTTTTTAGTTAGATCAAAAAAATAACATGTACTCCTATGTCGTCATCTTTCCACATACATTTAAAGTAAGGGTTCTTTCGTTTATGTTCATTCGTTTATGTTCATAAGAAATCGCGTGGTATACCATTCCACTAAATAGATATCTATGTTATGATTCAAGTCTAAGTCTTGAAAAATGAGATTTGAACCCGAAAATCTAAACAATCTTATTTTTTTGAACATAAATAAATAAAGACGCCATTGCAATTGCCGGAAATACTAGGCCTACTAAAGGCACAAAAATAGAGGGAAAGTTCATAGTTATTACCTCGATTTACTATAATTGTATTGTAATTGTACCTGTTTGTTATATTTTTTGTTGTTATTATGTTATTGTTATTATATTAATAAATTAATTAGAATTCTAATTCTATAAAATTAATATAATTAATATAGTATATTAAGAAGTACAAGGAATGTAGAACTACAAAAGAAATTCACTTTCTACATATAATATATGATAATCAACTTTACTTTAGTATTCGTCATCTTTTTTTTCTTTATTTTGCTTCTACTACAAGAAAATACACGATTTCTTATAAATTAAATTTACAAAGGATTCGTTATAGTTTGATCCAAGGGGTATTGTTAATAAAGATTCACAAAAAATATTGAAAGATCTAAAAAAGCTATTTTTGAAGTCTTTGTTTTTTTATTCAAAAATTAGGATATCGCCAACGAAAAAACCCCATCCTTCATTTCTGGTTTTTCCTTTTATTCCGATAGATTCCAATAAAAAAAAAATACTTTTTGACACAAATAAAATAATTGACTTTAAACTTTAATCCGCGACTTTATTTTGATTCAAAGGAAAAAAAGCATGCAGTTGAAATAACTCACTTAGAACGCCTTTTAAAAGATTACGTGGTACGATTGGATCAAATAAACCTTTATGGAATAAAAATTCGGCTGCTTGTGAACCTTCAGGTACTGTCTTATTCAATGTTTGTTCAATTACTCTTTTACCCGCAAATGCAATGTAGGCATTAGGTTCGGCAATAATAATATCCCCCAACATGCCAAAACTGGCTGTCACCCCACCAGTAGTAGGCGATGTAAGGATTGACACATAGAATAACTTTTTATTTGATTGATAATCATATAAAACAGACGATATTTTCGCCATTTGCATTAAGCTCAAGCTTCCTTCTTGCATGCGTGCCCCCCCGGAAGCACATACTATAATAAGGGGTAGGGTTTTATTGGCAGCATATTCAATCAATCGGGTGATTTTTTCCCCTACTACAGATCCCATACTACCTCCCATAAACTCAAAATCCATAACCCCAATTGCTATAGAAATACCATTTATTTGACCTATACCTGTTTGAACAGCTTCAGTTAAACCTGTCTTTGTTTGATAAGAATCAATACGATCTTTATAAGCTTCCTCCTCTGAATGAAATTCAATAGGATCCATAGAGACCATATCTTCATCCATAGGATTCCAAGTACCCGGATCAATCAGAAGTTCGATTCTATCTGAACTATTAATTTTCAAATGATATCCACATTGTTCACAAATACCCATTTTTGACTTAAGCAATTTCTTATAATTTAATGCATAACAATTTTCACATTGAACCCACAAATGTTTATATTTTTGAGTTACATCAAGATTATTAGAACTTTCTATTCTAGGTAAATTACTATCATTTGTGCTCGTTCTTTTACTGAAATTTTCACTCCTATTTCCACTTTCATTAAAAATGTAATTCAAAATGTAACTGTCACTGGAATTGTCACTACCACTTAGGATGGAACTCCCAATACTGATTTGAGAATGAAGATAACTGTCAATGCAATTATTAATGTGATTATTCCAACTATCTTTAGTATAATATCCGGAACGATCGTTATAAGTATCGTCACTCTTAGATTTCGAGTTCAGATAACTTGAA
This sequence comes from Amaranthus tricolor, assembly GCF_026212465.1. Classification (NCBI taxonomy): domain Eukaryota; kingdom Viridiplantae; phylum Streptophyta; class Magnoliopsida; order Caryophyllales; family Amaranthaceae; genus Amaranthus; species Amaranthus tricolor. The sequence continues at coordinate 57,820 of NC_065013.1, read as the reverse complement.
GTCCAATACTTCGAAAAAGAACTTTGTAGTTCACTCAGAAAAGAATGATCGTTATCAATCTCAAAAATTTGATTTTCAATATCAAAATATATGGAATAACTGTCCCCCCTACTATCTATAAGTAAAAAAGTATCATCAGAGATGAAATTCGGAATGTCCCTGACACGAAAGAAATTATCAATATTACTGCTGTAACTAGAATTGTCACCATTTCTCCAACTATGAATGCTTTTTTCTGTATCATTTAGACTCGGATCTTCCTTTCTACTGGTATTTTCAATAGGACCAAGACTGTCCATTGATTTACTTAATCCACACTTATGTTCGAACCCTTTCTTAGACAACATCGAATTGAACCACCATTTTTTCATAGAGCTTTCTTGCCCCCTATTCGCATGAAAATAAAATAGATGAATAGTCATTCGATGAAAATCAATTTGAACATTTCTTGTCAGAATAAGCATCTAGATCCAATCACGCAGATTATTAACGAAAAATGAGTAAGTATTCTTAAGTATATTCTATTGAAAGAAGTAATTCTTTCTTGTACAAATCCGTGATATAACTTCGTTGTATATGAATATGATAGAACTTTTTTCTTTATCTTTAAAATTCGAAAAAATTCTAAAGAAAAAGAAAAAAGGCAGAATTTCCAAGGTCAGGTCAAATTTATATAAAAAAAATAAAGAATATATCTTCTATTTTATGAAATGAAGAATTTTTTTTTCGTCGAATCCCGTCTAATATAAGACCGAATAAGTTTCTATTCTAATACGGAACGAAAAGGACAATATACAAGATAGGTAGAAGGAGTTCGTATACTTGACTTAATATCCACAGTCATAGGCCGAACCCACGGAATATGTATAAGAATCTACCAATTCTACCAATCCTAGGGATCCGTAGGATTAATTGTGGATCCAAGACAATAATAGAAAGTTTGAGTTGTTTAGTATTCAATTTTGAATTGAAGATCTTGCTTGTATATAAAAAGAAGTTTCTATAAATAGAGAGATACAAGATATATACAAAAATTGTATTCGGCTCAATCCTTTTTAGTAAAAGATTGGGCCGAGTTTAATTACAATTCAATTAAGAGACCGAACATTAATGACTTAGACTAAATTGTATCCATTGCCGGGAATTCAAATTTGATTTCCTTCCATACTTCACAAGCAGCAGCTAGTTCAGGACTCCATTTAGCAGCTTCACGAATAATTGTATTACCCTCGCGAGCAAGGTCACGTCCCTCATTACGAGCTTGTACACATGCTTCTAGAGCTACTCGATTCGCTACAGCACCCGGTGCATTCCCCCAAGGGTGTCCTAAAGTTCCTCCACCAAACTGTAGTACAGAATCATCCCCGAAGATTTCGGTTAGAGCAGGCATATGCCAAACGTGAATACCTCCTGAAGCAACAGGAAGAACACCAGGTGTGGAAACCCAAGATTGAGTGAAAAAGATACCGCGACTTCTGTCTTTTTCAGTATAATCATCACGTAGTAAATCAACAAAGCCTAAAGTAATATCTCTTTCCCCTTCAAGCTTACCTACTACGGTACCAGAATGAATATGGTCTCCACCAGACAGACGTAACGCTTTAGCTAGTACACGGAAGTGCATACCATGATTCTTCTGTCTATCAATAACTGCGTGCATTGCACGGTGGATGTGAAGAAGTAGACCATTGTCTCGGCAATACTGAGACAAGCTAGTATTTGCAGTGAATCCACCTGTTAAGTAGTCATGCATTACGATTGGAACTCCCAACTCTCTAGCAAATACAGCTCTTTTTATCATTTCTTCGCAAGTACCTGCGGTAGCATTCAAATAATGCCCTTTGATTTCACCTGTTTCGGCTTGTGATTTATAAATAGCTTCGGCACAAAATAGGAAACGGTCTCTCCAACGCATGAACGGCTGGGAATTCACGTTTTCATCATCTTTGGTAAAATCAAGTCCACCACGAAGACATTCATAACATGCTCGACCATAGTTTTTAGCGGATAACCCCAATTTGGGTTTAATAGTGCATCCCAATAGGGGACGACCATACTTGTTCAATTTATCTCTTTCAACCTGGATACCGTGAGGCGGGCCTTGGAAAGTTTTGACATAAGCAACAGGGATTCGCAAATCTTCCAAACGTAGAGCACGCAAAGCTTTGAACCCAAATACGTTACCCACAATGGAAGTAAACATGTTAGTAACAGAACCTTCTTCAAAAAGGTCTAAAGGATACGCTACATAACAAATATATTGATTTTCTTCTCCAGCAACGGGCTCGATGTTGTAGCATCGTCCTTTGTAACGATCAAGACTGGTAAGTCCGTCGGTCCATACACTTGTCCATGTACCAGTAGAAGATTCGGCAGCTACTGCAGCCCCCGCTTCTTCAGGTGGAACTCCAGGTTGAGGAGTTACTCGGAATGCTGCCAAGATATCAGTATCTAGGGTTTCATACTCAGGAGTATAATAAGTCAATCGGTAATCTTTAACACCAGCTTTAAATCCAACACTTGCTTTAGTCTCTGTTTGTGGTGACATAAGTCCCTCCCTACAAATTCAATTTTAAATTTTTTACAACAAAGCAACAAGGTCTACTCGACATAAATTCGGCCTTAAGAAAACCTTTTACAAGAATCTTTCATAAAATTCTCAATTAATATTATCAACTAATCAAAATGGTTCGTTAATAGACCATGTATTTGATTCGCCAAATACATCATTATTGTATACTCTTTCATATATATGGCGCAACCCAACCGTAACAGTTGTTCTTTAGGTTTCTAATTTATTAACCCCTTTGTCCCCATTTAAATGGAACGAATTAAATAATTCGAAATTTACCCTTGACAGGGGTATATGTTGTATATGTATATCCTAGATGTGAAAATATGCGGAATTCCATCATGAAAAGGCTAGACATAAATCTATATACTAAATACGAACTAGGTCCCAGTTCGATAGAAATAATGAATCATAAAAAAAAATAGAGTTTAGAGTTCGGGTTCGATTTCTGTAGATAATATAGAAAGTATTGTCTAGAATGATAGGCAAATAAAAGACTTTCTCAGGATTTTTGGTCATCCATTTATTTGATATTTTGAAAATAGGTGGGTTGAATTTGATTCGTTTGGATGGTACCAACAAAATGGATTGCTAACTCCTATTTCTTATTTAATTAATCGATCAACTTGCTATCGGACATTTTTTTTTTTTGGATTCGATAATTTTCATTTTCGCAAAAAATTTCGACATATTTTAACTATAATATTATGACAATCAATCCTACTACTTCTGGTTCTGGGGTTTCCACGCTTGAAAAAAAAAACCTGGGGCGTATCGCTCAAATTATTGGTCCGGTCCTGGACGTAGCTTTTCCTCCAGGCAAGATGCCCAATATTTACAATGCTCTAGTAGTTAAGGGTCGAGATACTAGTGGTCAACCAATTAATGTGACTTGTGAGGTACAACAGTTATTAGGAAATAATCGAGTTAGGGCTGTAGCTATGAGTGCTACAGATGGTCTAACACGAGGAATGGAAGTTATTGACACAGGAGCTCCTTTAAGCGTTCCAGTCGGCGGCACGACTCTCGGACGAATTTTTAACGTGCTTGGGGAACCTGTTGATAATTTAGGTCCCGTAGACACCAGCACAACATCTCCTATTCATAGATCTGCGCCCGCCTTTACACAGTTAGATACAAAATTGTCTATTTTTGAAACCGGAATTAAAGTGGTAGATCTTTTAGCTCCTTATCGCCGTGGAGGAAAAATAGGACTGTTTGGGGGAGCAGGAGTGGGTAAAACAGTACTCATTATGGAATTGATCAACAACATTGCAAAAGCTCATGGGGGCGTATCCGTATTTGGCGGAGTAGGTGAACGTACTCGTGAAGGAAATGATCTTTACATGGAAATGAAAGAATCCGGAGTTATCAATGAACAAAATATTGCAGAGTCAAAAGTGGCTTTAGTCTATGGTCAAATGAATGAACCGCCGGGGGCACGTATGAGAGTTGGGTTAACTGCCCTAACTATGGCGGAATATTTCCGAGATGTTAATGAGCAAGACGTACTTTTATTTATCGACAATATCTTCCGTTTCGTCCAAGCAGGATCTGAAGTATCTGCCTTATTGGGTAGAATGCCTTCCGCTGTGGGCTATCAACCTACTCTTAGTACCGAAATGGGCTCGTTACAGGAAAGAATTACTTCTACAAAAGAAGGGTCCATAACTTCGATTCAAGCAGTTTATGTACCTGCAGACGATTTGACCGACCCCGCTCCTGCCACGACATTTGCACATTTAGATGCTACTACCGTACTATCAAGAGGATTGGCGGCCAAAGGGATCTATCCAGCGGTGGATCCGTTAGATTCAACGTCAACTATGCTCCAACCTAGGATCGTTGGCGAGGAACATTATGAAACTGCGCAAAGAGTTAAGCAAACCTTACAACGTTACAAAGAACTTCAAGATATTATCGCTATCCTTGGATTGGACGAATTATCTGAAGAAGATCGTTTAACTGTAGCAAGAGCACGAAAAATTGAGCGTTTCTTATCACAACCCTTTTTCGTAGCAGAAGTATTTACAGGCTCTCCAGGAAAATATGTTGGCCTAGCAGAAACAATTAGAGGATTTCAATTAATTCTTTCCGGAGAATTAGATGGTCTTCCCGAACAAGCCTTTTATTTGGTAGGTAACATCGATGAAGCTACCACGAAAGCTATAAACTTAGAAATGGAGAGCAAATTAAAGAAATGACCTTAAATCTTTGTGTACTGACTCCTAATCGAAGTGTTTGGAATTCACAAGTAAAAGCAATCATTTTATCTACTAATAGTGGCCAAATCGGCGTATTAAAAGACCATGCCGCTACTGCGACAGCCGTAGATATAGGTGTTTTAAGAATGTTAGGCCTTGACGACCAATGGTCAACAATGGCTCTGATGGGCGGTTTTGCTAGAATAAGCAATAATCAGATTACTATTTTAGTAAATGATGCTGAGAAGGGTAGTGACATTGATCCACAAGAAGCTCAGGAAACTCTTGAAATAGCAGAAGCTAACTTGAAGAAGGCGGAAGGAAAGAGACAATTAATTGAAGCAAATCTAGCTCTCAGACGAGCTAGGACACGAGTAGAGGCTCGCAATACAATTTCGTAAGCTGTTGGTGCGTCCGAATAATCAAAAGAAGTTCCCTTGTCGGTAGAATCTATATATAGAATGCAACAAAAAAAAAAAAAAGAAATAGAAAAATTTATTAGATACCCCGAATCGAGGGTATCTAATAAGTTTTACCTACTATTGGATTTGAACCAATGACTCCCGCCGTATGAAAGCAGTACTCTAACCGCTGAGTTAAGTAGGTCTTTTATCATTCCAAAGAGGACTAAATATAACTATCAGATAGATAGATTATAAATCCAATATTGCTTATTAAGCAATATTAATTAAACAGATCAAAGAACTATGATGTTGGATCGTGGAATATTTATCTTGACAAGAAATTATCTACATGCTAAAATAGGGAGCATAAGTACAAGGGCTATAGCTCAGTTGGTAGAGCACCTCGTTTACACGCGCGCCAATGTTTTTCAGGGGAGTCCATCATGCAATCAAAAGAATTAATCTTTTTGATAAATCGATGTCTTACTCTATGACTTTATAGGAAACAAAACAAGAGAACAATAGCCTGACAATAAGTTCTAGTTTGGTCCGATTTAAGTTAAGTGTCCGTTTAGTTACCATTACCAAACAGAACCCATTATTGATTTGAGATATTGATAGGGTAAATACCCAGCCTATTAAATGCTAGGCATAATGAGTATAAGGGCCTCAAAAAATCTCTTTTCGTCCTATGAACTTTAAGGTGTATGAAGTTTCATATTGGATTCGTTAATCCGAACGATAGAGACTCCATTTAATTTTTCAATTGATCTAGGCCAAAGGCAGACCTACGTCAATATAACTCTTCTTTGAAACACTTTGGTAGTGCTTTTGAATCAAAATTCAAATAAATAATGAATCGGAGCACATGGAACCATTTTCTTTCTATCAAGAAAAAATATGGTGGACTAACTGGTATTTATATCAGTTAATGAAAGAGCCCAATGCAAAAAAAAATGCATGTTGGGTCTTTGAAACAGTTCAAATCATTTTGCGAATAATAAGTTTGATCTGTTTTACCGAGAAGGTCTACGGTTCGAGTCCGTATAGCCCTAGTAAATTTATATACTAGCGAATGAATATTAATAATTCATTCCAACCTAATCAACTATAATTGAATGGAATAAATAGATCGAGGAACACCCTATTTAACTGTGATATGATTTGTTTAATAGAATTTAATTTGTATCCAAGCCTCGGTTTGAAAAAGTCTCTTTGCCAACGTTTCATCGGCAAAGAGACTTTTTGTCTTTATATACCTTACCTATCAAAGCGCAAAACAAGTAGTCTTTTCTTTCCTTATACAATCAATAGAAATACTCTGTCGGAATTAGAATTAAATAAACTATACCAACATAATTCCAATTCTAAAATCGAAATTCTTCAACATTCTCTTACACGAGAATTCTCTATTATAAATAATATATAAATAATATAAATAAAAAAAGCGGAAAGAAAGAAAAAAATTCCAAATTGAATTATGATTTTTTTCCGGTTCAATCTTTTCTTTCTTTAGTTATATAAAATCGAGGTGAAAGTGAGAAAGTTTTATTTGTATATATAAGATAAGAACAATAGAATAATTCTATAATATAGAATAAAAATTACAAGTGGAATGGAAAACAAAACAGAAATAAGATTCGAGTCAATCACTCTTGAAACGAAACACATCCCGCAGTAAACAAACGTAACTCGGTTGGTTAGGCGGTTCACTCAAAATAAATTGTTGTTTTAACTAAAAGAGTTAGAGTTATAGATAATTTGAGAATTCCAATTCGAATCAACTAATTCGACATATTTTCCACATTCATAAGGAGTCCGTCTATGTTTCTACTTTATGAATATGATATTTTTTGGGCATTTTTAATAATATCAAGTGTTATTCCTATTTTAGCATTTCTAGTTTCCGGAATTTTAGCTCCGAATAGCAAAGGACCCGAGAAACTTTCGACTTATGAATCAGGTATAGAACCTATGGGGGATGCTTGGTTACAATTTCGAATCCGTTATTATATGTTTGCGCTAGTTTTTGTTGTTTTTGATGTTGAAACCGTTTTTCTTTATCCATGGGCAATGAGTTTTGATATATTGGGTGTATCCGTATTTATAGAAGCTTTAATTTTCGTGCTTATCCTAATTGTTGGTTTAGTTTATGCATGGCGAAAGGGAGCATTGGAATGGTCTTAATCCCCGAATATTCCGACAATAAAAAAAAAAAAGAAAAAAAAAATAAGATTGAAACAGTTATGAATTCCATTGAGTTTCCACTACTTGATCGAATAGCCCAAAATTCAGTTATTTCAACTACATCAAATGATCTTTCAAATTGGTCAAGGCTCTCGAGTTTATGGCCGCTTCTCTACGGTACCAGTTGTTGCTTCATTGAATTTGCTTCATTAATAGGCTCGCGATTCGACTTTGATCGTTATGGACTGGTACCCAGATCGAGCCCTAGACAAGCGGATCTAATTTTAACAGCAGGTACCGTAACAATGAAAATGGCACCTTCTTTAGTGAGATTATATGAGCAAATGCCTGAACCAAAATATGTTATTGCTATGGGAGCATGTACAATTACAGGAGGGATGTTCAGTACCGATTCTTATAGTACTGTTCGAGGGGTCGATAAACTAATTCCTGTGGATGTCTATTTGCCGGGCTGCCCCCCTAAACCAGAAGCAGTTATAGATGCTATAACAAAACTTCGTAAAAAAATATCTCGGGAAATCTATGAAGATAGAATTAAGTCTCAACAGAAGAATCGATGTTTTACTATCAATCACAAGTTTCGTGTTGAGCGTAGCATTCATACCGGAAATTATGATCAAGAATTGCTTTATAAATATAAAATTCGATCTACTTCCGAGATTCCTCATGAAACATTTTTCAAGTACAAAAGCTCATCATCTTCCCATGAATTAGTGAATTAAACAGGATTCTTTTTTTTTGTTTTTGGAATTGTAAGCAGCAAGTCAATTTTGATAAATCTCATCGTATCGTTTTTGATAAATCTCATCGTATCGTTAAAGTCAATGTAAAATATTTATACAAAAAAGGAAGGAGATATAAACAAGATGCAGGGTCGTTTGTCTGCTTGGCTAGTCAAACACGGGCTAGTTCATAGATCTTTGGGCTTCGATTACCAAGGAATAGAGACTTTACAAATAAAGCCCGAAGATTGGCATTCCATTGCTGTTATTTTATATGTATATGGTTACAATTATTTACGTTCTCAATGTGCTTATGATGTAGCACCAGGCGGGCTGTTAGCTAGTGTGTATCATCTTACGAGAATAGAATACGGTGTGGATCAACCAGAAGAAGTATGCATAAAAGTATTTGCTTCAAGGAGGAATCCTAGAATTCCGTCCGTTTTCTGGGTTTGGAAAAGCGCGGATTTTCAAGAACGGGAATCTTATGATATGTTGGGAATCTCCTATGATAATCATCCACGCTTGAAACGTATTTTAATGCCTGAAAGTTGGATAGGATGGCCCCTACGTAAGGATTATATTGTCCCCAATTTTTATGAAATACAAGATGCTTATTGAATGGTAAGGAATTTATTTTCACTTCTACGACATAAAGACTTTTTATATTATATATGTTCTGCTCTAGATTAAATAGAGTAACTGATGTCCCGCAGGTATTCTATATATGAAATATGGATAGATAAAAAAATAAAAGACAAGTCACGAATTCATTGAGATTTGAAAAAGTTTTCTTTTGGATGAGCTAAGAACCGATAGAATGAACTAAAAAGTTATGTATTATGAACTTTGTACCGCGTATCCATCAATTACTTACTTAGAGGGGTCAGAAAGTCCTATACCTATAAATTCTTATATTATTAGGAAATCAAGAAATATATACCAAAGGGAATCTGATTCTATTTGGAATTTATCTAAGATAATTCTTATTTATCGTCATCCTTTAACTCTTCGAGACTCTATTTTTATTTGAGTGTTTCAACTTTTTTTGAATATTTGGAATATGTATGAAGTATTAATATGCATTTTGTCTGAGAGTAAACACAATATGAACAAATAAAAAAAATCGAAAACATAAAAAAATTCGTTATTTTCATTTTACTTTTAAAAACTTTGGATCCATCTATTTTTTTTTTAGGGATAGGTGGGGTATCTTGGGCGATAACTAGCTAAATAACTTATGTACGTGTCATGATCTCGACTAGTAATGAATATGTATATCAATCCGTATTGGTTAATTTGTAGAATATATTATATATACTCATACAAAAGGTATGTGCCAAGAACCAGATTTGAACTGGTGACACGAGGATTTTCAGTCCTCTGCTCTACCAACTGAGCTATCCCGGCCATTCATTCACCCTTCTGGTGCATTATCTTCTCATTTTACTCGATAACTTGGGTCTATGTCAATTAAAAAAAGGACGAAAGTTATTACAAAGTCTTATCTAGGTATCGAAATCTCTTTGGTTTTCCAATTCGAAATTTGTCTATAATTTGATTATTATGAGTAATCATATGAATTGTGAATCACTCAAATGAGTACTCCTTGTTCAAAGATATCCATTTGTATGTCTATCATATATATCACAAGACTTGTTATAAGAGAAAAACACTTCCGTCCAGATCCATTTTGAAAAGAAAAAAAAAGATAACTAGTTAGGGAGTCAAAAAGCTTTTGGGGATAGAGGGACTTGAACCCTCACGATTTTTAAAGTCGACGGATTTTCCTCGTACTATAAATTTCATTGTTGTCAGTATTGACATGTATAATGGGACTCTATCTTTATTCTCGTCCGAGTAACCGATTAACCGGTTCTTTCAAAGAAAGATCTATCAGACTATGGAGTGAATGATTTGATGAATATTTGATTCTTTTTTCAACTTGAAATAGAGTCAAAAAAATTCTTCCATTTTTTCATTTTTATTTCTAGAAAATTTCATATTCTATATTATCTCGAAATCAGAAATATCTAAAAATTCTAAAAATAGAAATACAGAATAGATTCGAAGTGCCATTAATCAGGAATTTCGACAGAAGAATTCTTCGAACAACCCAGCACAATCAACTCCATTTGTTAGAACAGCTTCCTTTGAGTCTCTGCACCTATCCTTTTTTTTATTCTTGCTTTCTGAATCCTTATTTTTTTTTTTTTTTTACTTTTGAAAAAGGAGTTGGCTCAGGATTACCCATTTTTATTAATTCCAGGGTTTCTCTGAATTTGAAAGTTTTCACTTAGTAGGTCTCCATACTAAGGCTCAAGCCAATTAAGTCCGTAGCGTCTACCGATTTCGCCATATCCCCCTTTTTTTTAAGATTTTTTTAAGATTAGGATCTCAGGGTGATGTCCTTCCCCTTTATTTTATTTTTTTTCTTTCATTTCGGTCGGAACCATCGAATTCATGAGATTTTATATGAATTACTATAAACCAAAAATTTTTTGTCTATCTTCTTTCATCTCTATCGGAAGTCTATATTTGACTTTTTTTTGGTCTAATCAGAAATGATTCTATCATTTCTGTAACTACAATTCAATATAGATGTATATATACCATATTATATCCTATTCCCCGTTGATTTTGCCATACAATTTTGAATACTCAAAGGGTCGATTCTTTTTTTTTGATGATAGTCTATAAATGAAAGCAGAAGAATAGCTTATTAAGATTCAAAGTTAATCTTTATCGATTCTAATTTTTGTATTTCGATTTTGAAATGAATTTGAAAATTCATAGCTCTACTAAATTAAAAAGAGAAATAGAATTTCATATAATTTCTAAATCTACTTGTTCTAGACACAAAATAGAATATACATAGAGAGAAATAAACTAAATTGAATATTTCTATTTTTTTTATTTCAAATAGTTATTTGAAATTCGTATCATAAAAGAATAAAAATGAATAAGCCTAAAATAAAATATAGTTTATTTAATTCCAGTGCATGTAGAATTTATGTGAGCCCGCTTAGCTCAGAGGTTAGAGCATCGCATTTGTAATGCGATGGTCATCGGTTCGATTCCGATAGCTGGCTTTTCTCTATTTTTAGTTGTATTTGTTCAATCTTTTTATTCTTTATATTATATCTATATTTATTCTATTTATATATATATCTAAATATATATATTTTTTTTTTTTTGAAATCGAAGAACAAAGAAAAGAATAAGGGTGCCTTTTTCTTCTTCAAAACGATCTATTATGTTATAGAAACTTCTAACTCTAAATAAAAGAAAAAGGAAAAGAAGAGGGGTCAATCTCGGCCGAACAAATCAGAAAAAACTCTTTCTTTTCTTTTTTTTTACTTATAATACAAAATATATAATATATAAAAAAGTTCGTATATGATGTATATACAATCCATTTCATTATTCATTGTAATACAATACTTCAGGGGATTTCGTTTCATTTATCATTTAGTTCAGTTTTAACTTAGGTTTTTTTGTCATATGGAATATATATATAAATTATATAAATAGAAATTAAAGAAAAGAAATAAAGAAAGGAGTCTTTATGTCGCGTTACCGAGGGCCTCGTTTCAAAAAAATACGCCGTCTAGGGGCTTTACCTGGACTAACTAATAAAAGGCCTAGAGCCGGAAGTGATCTTAGAAACCAATCACGTTCCGGGAAAAGATCTCAATATCGTATTCGTCTAGAAGAAAAACAAAAATTGCGTTTTCATTATGGTATTACAGAAAGACAATTACTTAAATATGTCCGTATCGCCAGAAAAGCCAAAGGGTCAACAGGTCAGGTTTTACTACAATTACTTGAAATGCGTTTGGATAACATACTTTTTCGATTGGGTATGGCTCCGACTATTCCTGGAGCCCGCCAATTAGTTAACCATAGACATATTTTAGTTAATGGCCGTATAGTAGATATACCAAGTTATCGTTGCAAACCTCAAGATACTATTATGTCCAGGGATGAACAAAAATCCAGAGTTCTAATTCAAAATTCTCTTGATTCATCCCCCCGGGAGGAATTGCCCAAACATTTGACTCTTCAACCATTCCCGTATAAAGGATTAGTCAATCAAATAATAGATAGTAAGTGGGTCGGTTTGAAAATAAATGAATTACTAGTGGTAGAATATTATTCTCGTCAGACCTAGCCCTAAAAAAATCCGAAGCAAGGGGTTTGGACAATTCGGCCCCTTTCTTCCGACAAAGTAAAATGACTTAAGGTTTAAAGTCGGGGGTTTGATACATATTTCTCCCAATCATATATTCTATCCCATCGTGAACTTTCCTATTGATGTATCATAGTCCACTCTTGAACAGTATTTTACGTACCACAGCAATTCGAAATCGAAGAAATATATAAAAAATAGAAATAGAAAGAAGGATCTAACTCTTATGTTCTAATAAGAGTATTTCTTGTTGTTTTATTTGTTACAGTTAGGAATGTTGGCAAATTTAATTAGGTTTTAGGTGAAAATACGGAAAGAGAGGGATTCGAACCCTCGGTAAACAAAAGCCTACATAGCAGTTCCAATGCTACACCTTCAACCACTCGGCCATCTCTCCTACACACTGATTATGACTCAGAAACTGAAAAAATAGCGAGCCATGCCTATGTTCATATTTCTAGTACTATATCTACTATTCTCTACTATTCGATTTTGGTTTGGCTAGGTACGACTACGACCAACCCACCAATACTATAAACTAATAGTTAATAGTATAACGATATAGTAATAGACAATTTTTTCTAAAAAAATTTTTTCTCGCAAGTCTTTTCTTGTGAACGAATCCAATAAATAAGAAATAGTTGTATAAGTCGTAGTAGAAAATATATATCTTTATTGAAATTTTTGGAAATGAATCCCTTTTTATGTTATTTTGTACTGTACAAACCCTTTGTTTGTGTAATCATTTTCCCATAAGAGGGAATGAGAAGAATTTTAGAATGGATTGATACCTATGCCTAGATCAAGGATAAATGGAAATTTTATTGATAAGACCTTTTCAATTGTGGCCAATATCTTATTACGAATAATTCCGACAACTTCAGGAGAAAAAGAGGCATTTACTTATTACAGAGATGGTGTGATTTGATTTTCTTTAGTATTTCATTTCCTTTTGCTGTTCCTAGTTTTAGGAGAACGGCACACGATTCGGGATATAAAGAACAAAAATTCTTACTTCCATATTATAGAAATAAAATAAACCTACGCTTGTTGAAGGTGAAGTTTCGAAATAGAACAATCCCTTCTGTCGTGTATCCCCGATTGATGCAACCTCAGATACTATGTTTCAGTTATCGATTTTAGTATTGAGCGAAAGGCGTAACCTTTGTGTTTTGTATTACAGGTCAATCCTACTTCCTAGTAATATAGTACCAATAGGCGGCATAGGGGAAGAAACACTACACTTAGCAATCAACAACACGAAAGCTTTGTTAAAAATTACTTACCTACTCCCTTTCTTTTCGTATCTTATCTGGATTGGGACTAACAAGAATGGTTGGGACAACAAACATCCATCTCGTTCGTACTTTGGATACCCATAGAACCATCGAAGACTGTTGAAGTGACTATTTCCCGGAAATTAGGAGGCGTTGAGGACAAAGGAATTGTTGGAGTTATCCTTTCTATTTAGTACGACGACACGCGATTCTAGTAAAAGCTCTTGCGCACGAAGGTTGGCTAGAGATTTTTGTAAAAACACTAGCCCCGCTGAGTTCATAATGAGAATGTTTTAACCCTTTTTGATTATTCCATGTATTTTTTATTTTCATTATGTATATTAAGGGAGGAGCCGTATGAGGTGAAAATCTCATGTACGGTTCTGGAACGGAGATTCTTTGATTTGAATCGAATAACGACCGTAACGGATGTCAGCTCAATCCGAAGGAAATTATGCGGAAGCTTTACAGAATTATTACGAAGCTATGCGACTAGAAATCGATCCCTACGATCGAAGTTATATACTCTATAATATAGGCCTTATTCACACAAGTAATGGAGAACATACGAAAGCTTTAGAATATTATTTTAGGGCACTTGAACGAAACCCATTCTTACCACAAGCTTTTAATAATATGGCAGTGATCTGTCATTACGTGCGGCTATCTCCACTATAGAAAGAAAAGGGAAGACAAAAACAAAATCTGCTAGTAAATACGAAAACAAGGCTCGCTACAAATGCATCGTCGAAAACGATGATTTCTTTGAGCTGTAGCAAAGAAAGAAACTTCATATTATCATATTAATAGAAGTCAAAACATGCCTAGATACTTTTTTCTATGTCTATGGATAAAAAAAGGATCTAATTAATAGAGAGGAAGCACCGTAAAGATCAATTAATGAGGTTTTTTGCCAATACATTAAGAAAAGAACTGCTTACTTATGTCTACATATAAAATAGAGAAAAGTTAGGAATTAACTTCTGTAATAGAGTCGATCCACTAAGACTAAGGTATTAAGCGGCGGTGTAGGATCAAATCCCAAAGACAGTAAGTCTTTTCTTTATTACTTATGTTTATGAAGTAAAGCCTTTTTCAAAGATTCTATAGAACTTTCAATATGAAACCGAGATAGTTACCTTGCGGAAAATACGACGGCTAGAAGTAAATACCTATGCTTTTTTCTGCAGGTAGGAGAAAAGATAAAACTGAAACTGATTGTTAATTAAATCAAAAGGAAAGTTTGAAACTCATGTGATTAACCTCTTTTGGTTCCCCTGAACAGTGGTATATAGATCTATAATAAATCTCATTCAGTTTAACGACACCAAAAGAATTCACTGCGGAGCCGTATGAGGTAGGAAACTCTCAAGTACGGTTCTAAGGGAAGGAATCGACCCACATATTCCTATTCCGACCGGGGAGAACAGGCCATTCAACAGGGGGATTCTGAAATTGCGGAGGCTTGGTTCGATCAAGCCGCTGAGTATTGGAAACAGGCTATAACACTTACTCCTGGAAATTATATTGAAGCGCATAATTGGTTGAAGATCACGGGGCGTTTCGAATAAAAGAAGAAAATTTATTTTTATTAGTTTAAATTTTTTTCTCCTTTGTTTGAATTCATCTTGGTCCATTAGTCAAATAACATTCTTCGAGGAAGAACCAATCAAAGAATTTCATTATATTCCTTTTCGGATCGTTCTAGTTTGTTTGGTATTTCGTAGGGATAAAGAATACA
>NC_065013.1:35000-37500 GCF_026212465.1 Amaranthus tricolor | reverse complement strand
TTTCCATTGTACAAGCAAGATTAGTTGGATTAGCCCACTTCTCAGTAGGTTATATATTCACATATGCGGCTTTCTTGATTGCCTCTACATCGGGCAAATTTGGTTAATTTTTTGTGTTGTCTTCGCGATAATCTCATTTCTTTCGATGGAAAAGGGAGTCCCCTTTTTATACACTTTTACATCTAGGATCCGACTTGTATCATTGATACTAATAGGAACTGAACCATTATGGCAAGGAAAAGTTTGATTCAGCGGGAGAAAAAAAGACAAAAATTGGAACAAAAATATCATTTGATTCGTCGATCCTCAAAAAAAGAAATAAGCAAAGTAGCATCGTTGAGTGATAAATGGGAAATTCATGGAAAGTTACAATCTCTACCACGTAATAGTGCACCTACACGTCTTCACCGACGTTGTTTTTTGACCGGAAGGCCGAGAGCTAACTATCGAGACTTTGGGTTATCCGGACACATACTTCGTGAAATGGTTCACACATGTTTGTTGCCGGGGGCAACAAGATCAAGTTGGTAAGGATAAAAAGATATTTTTTTCATTTCTATGATCATCATCGATCGTAGAGAGACCCTTTACCATTCTGTACAAATAGGTTATTCTATTTGTACAGATCTGGTAGAGGGCACATTCGCTTTTTGTTTGTCCATTCGTTCTCAGTCCTTTTCTTCGGCGCGGGGTAGAGCAGCTTGGTAGCTCGCAAGGCTCATAACCTTGAGGTCACGGGTTCAAATCCTGTCTCCGCAAAATTTGAATTTTGTCAAAAGTTTGAGGTTTGAATCTGTTAACTAGTAAGTTAATTAAATACTACATTATATTCGTTAATTTAGTTAATGTTAATGTTAGTAATTAGGTTTTTTTGTTTTGATTTTGAAGTGAGAAAAAAAAAAGACCGAGACGGATAGAATCACTACACTATCATCATACACTATAAACTATAAGCCAAATTCTTTATATTTAACATTCTCATAGTAAATTAAATAAAATTACTTTCCCTTGAGCGGATAGCGGGAATCGAACCCGCGTCTTCTCCTTGGCAAAGAGAAATTTTACCATTCGACTATATCCGCATTTTTTCCTTCTTTAGAAGGAATATGTCCCTAGTACATACATATATAATATATATGTGTGGATGATATTTGTGTAGAGTCGGACCCGATACTTTACTTCAAACTTCAAGTGAATTCCAATTTAATTCTTTATTTATTTTATTCAATTCATTCAAGAAATTTTAATTTGACCCCTCCCTATAATTTTTTTGTTTTAGTTATTTGTTTTTTTGTTTGTATTTTTTGTTTTTGGGGGGGGTTATTGTTATATTGTTTCAATTTTACTGTGTCTCACAACCCGTAAAGAATTCGGATTAGGGGGAGGGGTCATTTTTGGATCTGGAACAAATAGGTTCAAGAGATGAGAGAATTAAGGATACCCACCAGAAAGACTAATCCAATCCATAATGATGTACCAGAAAATACAATATTTTTGTTACTTGACCAACCATCGGGAGAAGCAAATACAACGGGTACGCTAATCAATAAGATTGATGAAGTAGCAATTAATGCAAAAACAGCCAATTGGAAAGCTATAGTCATATGTATAATCCTCCAAGCTATCAACAAACGAACTATACCATTTGATCCCTCTATCAATCATTGTACTAAAAGTAATAAATGTATCACGGAGGGATTTTCTACTATGTACTATGAAATTCATTGATTCTCTATAATATGACTTATTTACTACTTTAATTTCATATTTAATTTACCACTTTATTCAAAGATAGAACCACAGGGCATTTTTTCATTAATAATTAAATATGAAATACTTAAATGGGCATCATAGATCATATGTTTCTATATAATATACAGAAAAAAATGGATGATCGCTCTATCAACTTACACCTAATACTTTTATACAACTTGTGATAGTATCGGCTCATCTAACCATGTTCTATTCGGGGGAATAAGAATAAAATAGAAATTGACTTATGTTGGAGAGATGGCTGAGTGGTTGATAGCTCCGGTCTTGAAAACCGGCATAGTTCTTTTTCAGAACTATCGAGGGTTCGAATCCCTCTCTCTCCTTTTGCTTGTTCAATAGAACTGTTTTCTTATTTTATTTATTAGTTTTGATTTTGATGGTCCGTTAAAATATAAAATAAAAAAACAAAGAGAATGGCTCGGCTAGGTGAGATAGCCGAGCCAGAAAAAACAGAAATGAAATTTCGAAATTACATAGAAATATAGAAATGAGTTAAAAAAGGGAATACTTTTTACGTATGACCCGATCCCAATATGTAATATGTATGAATCCGATTGATTCCTACCTTAAAACATTGCATTTATTATCTCAATTAAGAGGGGTCATGAAAAGAACAGGTTCCAAATCACGATCAATTCCTTTTTCAAATCCTGCTGCAGCTGCACGAGCCCTTCCCGCATGCCACAAATGACCCACGAATAGGAAGAATCCTAGAACAAAATGAGAA
>NC_065013.1:25000-30000 GCF_026212465.1 Amaranthus tricolor | reverse complement strand
ATTTTCAGTATTTGAGCTAGAACTGATTCCTAGAAGAGATATTTAGTACTAGACTCATACCCATTTTTTTTTTGTTATTAAAATTATCTTGACAAAATACTTTTCCAATTAATCTTATCTCTCTTTCTGTTCCCAGTTTTGTCCCATCTGAATCATTAAGACTAACCAATTTCAAGTTCAAACATTTTATCTCATTCAAATTTCACGTTGAACTTTTCATATATGCGCCCTAGTATTCAATTCACGAAAAGGAGGAGCGATATTAAGAAAAGAAGGATCAAAGAAAGATCCTATCCCCTCCTTTTTAGACTCTTTGTAATGAAGTACTGAAGAATCCTTTTTTCGTTTTTTCTTAATTTTCCATTTTTAATTATTAATAATACTAAATAAAAAATAAGACTTTTGTTTGTAATTTTTTTTTTATTAAAGTTTTATTAAGTAAAAGTTCTAAGAACAAACATCCTAAAAAAATAATGAAAATGAATTTGCTAGAATATTCTATTTTTTATTTATTGTTTTGGGGGTTTTGTAACCAGTGTGAGTGGAAAAGGAAAAGTGAAACTTCATTAGATGGTTGATTGTACAAGGAAGACGACAGATTATGGAAAAAGAATAAAAAAAAGAATGCTAAATAACGGAATTGTTGATTAGATGACAAATCCCATTTTTTTTTTTGGATTCAGTATGGATAAAAGATCTTCCTATGTTATACTATTCAATTCGCGACGGCGAATTGATATGATAGCTCAGATATTGTTATTCATGATATTAATCTGATTCAATATCATGAAGAAGTAATTCATTCCATTGAATTCAAATTTACAGGTAAAATTTTTATCATCTCTATGGGATTAAATCCCGAGTTAATGCGAAGTAAAAAAACGATGAGATTATGGAAGTAAATATTCTCGCATTTATTGCTACTGCACTATTCATTCTAGTTCCTACTGCTTTTTTACTTATTATTTATGTAAAAACGGTCAGCCAAAATGATTAATTTGAATGAAACTTGACTTCTTAGTTCTTTATAAATGATTGAAAAATCAAAATAAAATTCCAATTTCATTTATTAATTGAAATGAGCAGGCTAGAATCAGCAATATTCAATGAGATTTAATAGTATGGTAGAAAGATTCATATGAATCTTTCTACCATACTATTAATTCGATTAGTGTTTTTTTTTTCGTGTAGGAAGTTGTCCTATAACTCGAATAAAGATACAGACTTAATTGAATATCGATCAATCCACAATATATATCTTCATATATGGTATGTACATAGCGACCCCAATTCTCTTTTTTTGCTCCATCTATTTGATCCATTTGGATTCAGTCTGATCAATCCGAACTAATCGAAAGGCAACTCTTACCTTACGTTTATTTTATAGCTCGAATTCTGCGATTTCGGGTTCTTTAAAATATAAACGCAGTATCTGCCAAAAGAATCAAAGAAAGAAAAATATGGTATATCTTAAAAATATGGTATATCTTAATAAAAAACCAACTTAGTAATCTTTTTTTATCATTGCCAACTCAAGAAGTAAAGTAATTGAATTGATTGACGAGTGGATAGATGCTTGAAAGAGTTCTATGGTGTGGAAACTTCTTCGATCTTTTTGAAATGAAAAAGAAATAGTAAACCTCATCCATTTTTAACACGTAAAACCCGATATGAAAGAAATCGATAAAGCACAACAAAATCAAATCTATTTCCTATCATCTAGATTTCATTTCGTTTCGAATCGAAATATAAACATGGGAATTAGTTAAATATTTCTTTTATTGACATTTCTTTATTATCTTTAATTAAAAATGAAAAACACTTTCTGGAGCGATCTATAAATCTAAAACAAATGATACAGTTTTATTCCTCAACTAAAAACTCAATGAGTAATTAATTAAGGAATATTTCTAGAGTCCACTTCTTCCCCATACTACAAGTGAAAGAGAAAACGTAAAGACTACCATTAAAGCAGCCCAAGCGAGACTTACAATATCCATGTGAATTATGTCCCCTATTTCTATGAATATGAAGGAATTATTCCATTATTGTTTACTAATAATAGTGAAATCCATGGTACAGAGTCAAAATTTTTTGGACTATCCATTTTGTACTATTAATTTAATGAACCAATCTAATACCTTAAGTACTCAGCGACTTTTTTGAGTTTGTATACAAACTCTATTTCGTCTTTCTTTTCCACAATTACTAATCCCCCCCGCTGACCAGTCAGTAACCAAAATGGAAGGGAATGAATGGGTCTCACGGTATTCCTTCCACTATTTACTAAAGTAAAAATCTTTCTATCCACAAGAATTTACAGAACTTTCACTTTTGAGAACTCTCGTATACTTAGAATAAAGTATGTATCAAGAAACCTCCTCCTCTCTTTCCCTTCGACTGGAGAATAATCCGCGAGTTCTAGGTTATATGAGTTATAGTAGTCGATAGTCGATAAGGGATTTATAGTTTTTTGTTTTGTTAATTAGAACCAGGCGACACCCGGATTTGAACTGGGGAACAAGGATTTGCAGTCCTCCGCCTTACCACTCGGCCATGCCGCCAAAACGATACAAAATAGAATAAACAAAAATATTATTTGGGATGGATTACTGAATTTTTTTTTTATTTATTGTACTTGCATTTTGAATCCCTTTTCCTTGCTATCCCTTACTAAAACCTAAAACTAAAATCTTTCTTTTGTTTTTTATTTTTGATTCGATCGATACCAAAAAATATGGACTTTCAGTTAAAAAAGTAAAAATTCATGATAAACATGAGAAATTGGAACCATTAACTATTGACTTAATTGCAATTTCATGAACGATTCCTCAATTTTGATTTCAAATTATGTTTACCTAATGACATAAGAAAATCAATATGATAACTCATTAGTATTGCGTCTTTTCAAGAAAAATGGAAAAATCTTTATTTCCTTTTTTCTTTTTCTCAATTTCAATTATAATAAAAATTATGAGTATATGTAAACCCCGGAACAAGAACAAAAATTACACAGACCGTCGAGTATCTTATATATGATATATAGATATCCGCACGTGTGAAAATTGACTATTTAATATAATAAACATAACCCGATTTACAATACAATCATATTTTACGAATTCTACAAAATAGTACTAAATAGGGAAAAAATATCTCTTTTCTCCGCAAATCCTTTTTGTATTGTAACCATACAATACAAAAGAAAGGGTCAAAAGATTGGTTAAATAAATCAACTCTATATTGTTTCTGATTATTCTGTCTTTATCTCGGCGAAGGGATCAAATTCTGTATCTGTTTATTTTTTGGTATCCAATCAGATTGGAATATCGAATATCATAATAATGGTCGAAATTGAACTGATATTCTATACTAAACTAAATTATATAAATCGAAAAATCTAATTTTAAGTATTTAAGTAGCAGAATTCTTTTTATAAAAATGTTTTATCAATTCCTTTCCTTTTGTATCTATTGCATTTTCAAATTTGAGTAGAATCTTTTATTTATTGCCCCGTTCATACGTATTTCATACATTTCGTATATTCATATATGGAGTTTTTGTGTCAAATTTTATGTGATTTAGTAAACAGAATATAAATTCCATCGGAGCTAGATCGATCTATATGATCCAATGAAGAATGAGCCAAAAATGGGATTTTTCAATAAATAGGGAATTGAGTTCAAATGCTACGGGATGGAAATGAAGGAATGTCTACAATTCCTGGATTTAATCAGATACAATTTGAAGGATTTTGTAGGTTCATTGATCAGGGCTTAACAGAAGAACTTTATAAGTTTCCAAAAATGGAAGATACAGACCAAGAAATTGAATTTCAATTATTTGTGGAAACATATCAATTGGCAGAACCTTTGATAAAAGAAAAAGATGCTGTGTATGAATCACTTACATATTCTTCTGAATTATATGTGTCCGCGGGATTAATTTGGAAAACTAGCGGGGAGATGCAAGAACAAACAATTTGGATTGGAAATATTCCTCTAATGAATTCCCTGGGAACTTTTATAGTAAATGGAATATACAGAATTGTGATCAATCAAATATTGCAAAGCCCGGGTATTTATTACCGATCCGAGTTGGACCATAACGGAATTTCGGTCTATACCGGCACCATAATATCAGATTGGGGAGGAAGATCAGAATTAGAGATTGATCGAAAAGCAAGGATATGGGCTCGTGTGAGTAGGAAACAGAAAATATCTATTTTAATTCTATCATCAGCTATGGGTTCGAATTTACGAGAAATTCTGGATAATGTTTGCTACCCAGAAATTTTCTTGTCTTTCCTGAATGATAAAGAGAAAAAAAAAATAGGGTCAAAAGAAAATGCCATTTTGGAGTTTTATCAACAATTTGCTTGTGTGGGTGGGGATCCAGTATTTTCGGAATCCTTATGTAAGGACTTACAAAAAAAATTCTTTCAACAAAGATGCGAATTAGGAAGGATTGGTCGACGAAATATGAACCGGCGACTGAACCTTGATATACCCTCAAACAATACGTTTTTGTTACCGCGGGATATATTGGCAGCTGCGGATCATTTGATCGGAATGAAATTTGGAATGGGTACACTTGATGATATGAATCATTTGAAAAATAAACGTATTCGTTCTGTAGCAGATCTCTTACAAGATCAATTCGGATTGGCTCTAGTTCGTTTAGAAAATGTGGTTCGCGGAACTATATCTGGAGCAATTCGGCATAAATTAATACCGACTCCTCAGAATTTGGTAACTTCAACTCCATTAACAACGGCTTTTGAATCTTTTTTTGGATTACACCCATTATCTCAAGTTTTGGATCGAACTAATCCATTGACACAAATAGTTCATGGGAGAAAATTGAGTTATTTGGGCCCAGGGGGATTGACAGGGCGAACTGCTAGTTTTCGGATACGAGATATCCATCCTAGTCACTATGGGCGTATTTGTCCAATTGACACGTCTGAAGGAATTAATGTTGGGCTTATTGGATCCTTA
>NC_065013.1:2500-17500 GCF_026212465.1 Amaranthus tricolor | reverse complement strand
GTGAAATCCCATATTTCGTATATCGGGAAACGAGATGATCCATTATCAGAAAAAAATGAGGGATCAAATCATACCAATATGAATCCATTTTATTCCATTTATTCAAAGACAAAACTTCAACAATCATTTAACCAAAATCAAGGAACTGTTCGTACGTTGTTGGGTATAAACAAAGAATCTCAATTTTGTATAATTTTGTCATCATCCAAATGTTTTCGAATAGGTCCATTCCCATCCAAAGGTGTAAAATCTCACAAAGAATCAATTCAAAAAGATTCCCTAAGTTTAATTAGGAATTCGTTTGGTTCTTTAGGGACAGCCCTTCCAATTTCTCATTTTTTTTCATTTTACCATTTAATAACTCATAATCAGATCTCGGTAATTAATTATTTGCAACTTGACAATTTAAAACAAACCTTTCAACTAATTAAATTTCCGTATTATTTAATGGATGAAAATGGAAAAATTTATAATCCCGATCCATGCAGTAACATCATTTTGAATCCATTAAAATTGAATTGGTATTTTCTTCATTATAATTTTTGTGAAGAGACATCCACAAAAATTTATCTTGGACAATTTGTTTGTGAAAATGTATGTATGACCAAAAATGGACCATACTTAAAATCGGGTCAAGTTATAATTGTTCAATTTGACTCCGTAGTAATAAGATTGGCTAAGCCCTATTTGGCTACTCCGGGAGCAACAGTTCATGGTCATTATGGATCAATCGTTTATGAGGGGGATACATTAGTTACATTTATATATGAAAAATCGAGGTCTGGTGACATAACGCAAGGTCTTCCAAAGGTGGAACAAGTTTTAGAAGTTCGTTCCATTGATTCAATATCTATGAATCTAGAAAAGAGGATTGATGGTTGGAACGAACGTATAAGACGAATTCTTGGAATTCCTTGGGGATTCTTGATTGGGGCTGAGCTAACTATAGCGCAAAGTCGTATCTCTTTGGTTAATAAGATCCAAAAGGTTTATCGATCACAAGGGGTGCAGATACATAATAGGCATATAGAAATTATTGTACGTCAAATAACATCAAAAGTCTTGGTTTCAGAAGATGGAATGTCTAATGTTTTTTTGCCCGGAGAACTTATTGGATTGTTTCGGGCAGAACGAACGGGGCGCGCTTTGGACGAAGCAATATGTTATCGAGCTACCTTATTGGGAATAACTCGAGCATCTTTGAATACGCAAAGTTTTATATCCGAAGCGAGTTTTCAGGAAACTGCTCGAGTTTTAGCAAAAGCGGCTCTCCGGGGCCGTATCGATTGGTTGAAAGGACTAAAAGAAAATGTTGTTCTAGGGGGAATGATACCTGTTGGGACCGGATTCAAAGGAGTCGTACACCATTCAAGTCAACATAAGGGTATTCCGTTGAAAACAAAAAAAAAGAATCTATTCGAGGGAGAAATGAGAGATATTTTGTTTTACCACAGAGAATTATTTGATTCTTATCTTTCAAAGAATTTCTGTGATAGATCAAAACAACAATGATTTTTGGGGTTTAATAGAATAGATTCATCTTTTTTATCTTTTATGTATTTGTTATGGTTATTTAATTTAGTAATAAAAAAATTAGTAAAAAAATAAAGAAATTCAAAAAATAACGAAATAGAAAGGAATTAATGGTTTGCGTTGTATATCAATGGCCAATCCGTGGTAGAAAAGAAGGTTCCCTTGGAACAATTATTTATTTCAGAATACCTCATCTCTTTATTAAAAAAATAAAAAAAAGAGAAAGTGTGGGGAGAAATGACAAGAAGATATTGGAACATCAATTTGGAAGAGATGATGGAAGCGGGAGTTCATTTTGGTCACGGTACTCGTAAATGGAATCCTAGAATGTCGCCTTATATCTCTACAAAATGTAAAGGTATTCATATTATAAATCTTACTAGAACTGCTCGTTTTTTATCAGAGGCTTGTGATTTAGTTTTTGATGCATCAAGTAGAGGAAAACAATTTTTAATTGTAGGGACAAAAAATAAAGCAGCTGATTCAGTAGCATGGGCTGCAATAAGGGCTCGCTGTCATTATGTTAATAAAAAGTGGCTGGGGGGTATGTTAACGAATTGGTCCACGACAGAAACGCGACTTCAAAAATTCAGGGACTTGAGAATGGAACAAAAGACAGGGAGACTCGCTCGTCTTCCAAAGAGAGACGCAGCCGTGGTGAAGAGACAATTATCTCACTTGCAAACATATTTGGGCGGGATCAAGTATATGACAGGATTACCGGATATTGTAATCATCGTTGATCAACAAGAAGAATATACAGCCCTTCGAGAATGTATTACTTTGGGAATTCCAACGATTTGTTTAATCGATACAAATTGTGACCCGGATCTCGCAGATATTTCGATTCCGGCAAACGATGACGCTATAGCTTCAATTCGATTAATTCTTACTAAATTAGTATTTGCAATTTGTGAAGGTCGCTCTAGCTATATAAGAAATCCTTGATTCATAATAAAATCAAAAACGGATTTGCTAAGTTCTATATCGGTTCCTATATCCTGAATCTCAAAAACTAGTTAAAAACTTGGAATATGATATTATTTAATTTTATTTAATTAATCGGTATTTTAAATAGAAAATTAAAGTAAACAAGTCGAGAAAGCGATGGTTGAATCAAAATAATTTTTTTTTTAAGTTATATTTCTGTCAGAGGACAATATGAATATTCCATCATATTCACTTAACACACTAAAGGGGTTATATGATATATCTGGTGTGGAAGTAGGCCAACATTTCTATTGGCAAATAGGAGGTTTCCAAATTCATGGTCAAGTACTTATAACTTCTTGGGTTGTAATTGCTATCTTATTAGGTTCAGCTGCTATAGCTGTTCGGAGTCCACAAACTATTCCGACTGGCGGTCAAAATTTCTTTGAATATGTCCTTGAATTCATTCGAGACGTGAGCAAAACTCAAATTGGAGAAGAGTATCGTCCTTGGGTTCCCTTTATTGGGACTATGTTTCTATTTATTTTTGTTTCGAATTGGTCAGGGGCTCTTTTGCCTTGGAAAATCATACAATTACCTCATGGGGAGTTAGCCGCACCCACCAATGATATAAATACGACTGTTGCTTTAGCTTTACTCACGTCAGTAGCCTATTTCTATGCGGGTCTTACAAAAAGAGGATTAAGTTATTTTGGTAAATACATTCAACCAACCCCAATTCTTTTACCCATTAACATCTTAGAAGATTTCACAAAACCTCTATCACTTAGTTTTCGACTTTTCGGAAATATATTAGCGGATGAATTAGTAGTTGTTGTTCTTGTTTCTTTAGTACCTTTAGTGGTTCCTATACCTGTGATGTTTCTTGGATTATTTACAAGTGGTATTCAGGCTCTTATTTTTGCAACTTTAGCTGCAGCTTATATAGGCGAATCCATGGAGGGTCATCATTGATTAGTGTTAGGAAGAGTCTATCGTTTAGTTTAGATCCAGGTAATATATCTATGTATCAAGATATTCTATCAAGATAATCTATGTTATCTAGAACATATAAATGTCAAAATTCATACAGTCTAACCGGAATAGAAAAAAAAAGATTCGAGCGAGAAGTGTAAAATAAAAAAGAAAAGAAGGCGTTGGTTAGTAGAGAGGGGGTGCCGCAGGTATGTGGAATCTAATGACTATTTAAGTTAATTCTTGCAGATTAGATGGTTCGAAGAATGATTAGAAAATCCGATTGAATTAAAAATAGAATCGCCGGTTTACGTTATTGAAGAAACATATGTATATTTTATATTAGAGATTGGCAAGTTATATATGAATGAATATTTCATTTGCCCTACTTAAATTTCTTAAATTTCGGATACCAAACTGAAGTCCTTCCGTTTTGTTTAGGACTGCGAATTGAATGAATAAACAGATCAAATAACGAAAAAGATCGAAGAATGATTAATGATTAGAAAAAATAAATGGAAAACTCGGGTTGTATTAATTCAGAAAGACTCAACAAATAGGAACTAAAAAAAGATTAAGTCTTTCTAATGATCGAATGATTCAATAATATTATTATTTATTATTTCAATTTGGCGTTTTTATTTTAGTTATTTCGACTGGATGAATATTACTAACGGAATAATTAAGTCCTAATGCATTGGTTGATTGTATCATTAACCATTTCTTTTTTTTGTGTGTGAGGAACTTATCATGAATCCATTGATTTCTGCCGCTTCCGTTATTGCTGCTGGATTGGCTGTAGGGCTTGCTTCTATTGGACCTGGAGTTGGTCAAGGTACTGCTGCGGGACAAGCTGTAGAAGGTATTGCGAGACAGCCCGAAGCAGAGGGAAAAATACGAGGTACTTTATTACTTAGTTTAGCTTTTATGGAAGCTTTAACAATTTATGGATTGGTTGTAGCATTAGCGCTTTTATTTGCGAATCCTTTTGTTTAATCTCAAAAAAGAAATATGATAAATACATATTTCTTTTATAGTCTTGGATTTGCAGGTTGCTTTTTCACATTTATAGTAAAATATCGCTCCTACACAATTACTCATTCGTTGCGAAAATAACCCACGGGAAGGACTTATTTGAGGATGAAGAATTAGTGTTACCCACTCGCTTTCTTCCTTCCTTCCCCTTCGTAAGTTCCAAGGCGAAGTCTTGCAACAAAGGAGGTATTTCGCAATTCGCATGAAACCTAGTACCTAATTAATATTAAGAATTCTATTCCAAAAAATGAAGTATTATTCTTATTGGAAATTAGGGAATCTCAATATAAAATAAATAAAAAATAATTTTTCAAAACTTTTTTTATTTATTTTATATTTATTAAGTACCAACGAAGTGAAATAATACAATGATTTTTGTAGTTTATTTATAAGAGGAGATCATATGAAAAATGTAACCGATTCTTTCGTTTTCTTGGGTCACTGGCCATCCGCCGGGAGTTTCGGGTTTAATACCGATATTTTAGCAACAAATCTAATAAATCTAAGTGTAGTTCTTGGTGTATTGATTTTTTTTGGAAAGGGAGTGTGTGCGGGTTGTTTATTTCAAAAATAGGTTGGATTCAACCAACTGTACCTCTTTTTGTCTTTATAATTAAAGCGAAATTCTAAGGTGCATGATTTCACGAATGACTTCTGAATCAATAATAAATAAAGAAATCATATGTAAGAACCATAGCATTTCGTGATTTGTTGGGAAATATACTTTGATTCTCTATTAACCAATAATGTAGGACCATTAACATGGTTAAAGCTTAAATTGTTTGAAGTCGAAGCACAGCAGGGTATTCTTTACTACCATTATATTGATACTTAATACCGAGACGTATTTTAAAATCGTTATAAATTTTTCGATATATAACACTCATGTCGATAAAAAGATTTGAATCCTTTTTTTCTTTTTTTATTGGTATTGGAAAAAGGTTTATCCTTTTTATTTACTTAAGAATATAGAATATATTTTAAGTAAATAAATGCCAAAGGCTGAGTCGACGACCTACGTATAAAGTAAAAAAAAATTGGATTTGAAGAAAAAAAACAACTTTGCTGACAATTACTTAATACTTATATTTAATACTTAAAATATATAAATATATTTCTATTTTTTTGTTTGGGTCAGAAGAGTCCTCCAAATATTCTAGTCTTGATTAGTGATTCGTTTCCATTTTTTGTGGAACATGACCAGAGAAGAGAGGATAGGTTCATTACATTCAAAAAAGGTATGGAAATTTGCCCGAAATAATTGAAGTAATTGAGCGTGAGAGCCAAATGAATTGAAAGATTCAAGTTTGGTTCGGGAAGGGATCATGAACGTTTTGAAATGAATGGAAAGATAATCTACTTTCATTAAATGATTTATTAGATAATCGAAAACAGAGAATCTTGAGTACTATTCGAAATTCAGAAGAACTACGCGGAAAAGCCATTGAACAGCTTGAAAAAGCCAGGGCTCGTTTAAAAAAAGTCGAAATGGAAGCGGATCAGTTTCGAGTGAATGGATATTCTGAAATAGAACGCGAAAAAATCAATTTGATTAATTCAACTTATAAAACTTTAGAACAATTAGAAAATTACAAAAATGAGACCATTCAGTTTGAACAACAAAAAGCGATTAATCAAGTCCGACAACGGGTTTTCCAACAAGCCTTACAAGGAGCTCTAGGAACTCTGAATAGTTGTTTAAACAACGAATTACATTTACGGACCATCAACGCTAATATTGGCATGTTTGGTGCGATGAACGAAATAACCGATTAGTCCTTCTATTCGATTGTAGGTATTATTTTTTTGTTTCCAATAATAAAAAAAAAAAAAAGAAAGAAATAAAGAATTAAGAAAGACTCATGGTAACCATTCGAGCAGACGAAATTAGCAATATTATCCGTGAACGTATTGAACAATATAATCGAGAAGTAAAGGTTGTAAATACCGGTACCGTACTTCAAGTAGGTGACGGCATTGCTCGTATTCACGGTCTTGATGAAGTAATGGCAGGTGAATTAGTAGAATTTCAAGAGGGGACAATAGGCATTGCTTTGAATTTGGAATCCAATAATGTTGGTGTTGTATTAATGGGTGATGGTTTGCTGATACAAGAAGGAAGTTCTGTAAAAGCAACAGGAAGAATTGCTCAGATACCTGTGAGTGAAGCTTATTTGGGTCGTGTTATAAATGCCCTAGCTAAACCTATTGATGGTAGGGGTGAAATTTCGGCTTCGGAATCTCGGTTAATTGAATCTCCCGCTCCCGGTATTATTTCGAGACGTTCCGTATATGAGCCTCTTCAAACCGGACTTATTGCTATTGATTCAATGATCCCTGTAGGACGTGGCCAGCGAGAATTAATTATTGGGGATAGACAAACTGGTAAAACAGCCGTAGCCACAGATACGATTCTTAATCAACAAGGACAAAATGTAATATGTGTTTATGTAGCTATTGGTCAAAAAGCATCTTCTGTGGCGCAGGTAGTTACTACCTTCCAGGAAAGGGGAGCAATGGAGTACACTATTGTGGTAGCCGAAACAGCGGATTCCCCCGCTACATTACAGTATCTGGCTCCTTATACCGGAGCGGCGCTGGCGGAATATTTTATGTACCGTGAACGACACACTTTAATCATTTATGATGATCTTTCCAAACAAGCACAAGCCTATCGCCAAATGTCTCTTCTATTACGAAGACCGCCTGGTCGTGAAGCTTATCCAGGAGATGTTTTTTATTTGCATTCACGACTTTTGGAAAGAGCCGCTAAATTAAGTTCTCGTTTAGGTGAAGGAAGTATGACTGCTTTACCAATAGTCGAGACCCAATCAGGAGATGTTTCGGCTTATATTCCTACGAATGTAATTTCCATTACAGATGGACAAATATTTTTATCCGCCGATCTATTCAATGCTGGAATCAGACCAGCAATTAATGTGGGTATTTCTGTTTCTAGGGTGGGGTCCGCAGCTCAAATTAAAGCTATGAAACAAGTAGCTGGTAAATTAAAACTGGAACTGGCCCAATTTGCAGAATTAGAAGCCTTTGCCCAATTTGCTTCTGATCTTGATAAAGCTACTCAGAATCAGTTGGCAAGAGGGCAACGATTACGTGAATTACTGAAACAACCCCAATCAGCTCCTCTCAAGGTCGAAGAACAGGTATTGACTATATATACCGGAACGAATGGTTATCTTGATTCATTAGAACTTGAGCAAGTAAGGAAATTTATTGTTGAATTACGTACTTATGTAAAAACTAATAAACCGGAGTTCCAAGAAATTATATCTTCTACCAAGACATTTACTGAAGACGCAGAAGCCCTTTTAAAAGAAGCTATTCAAGAACAGATGGAACGCTTTCGACTTCAGGAACAAGCGTAAAGAAATCCATCCCTCTGAACCCTCTGAATTTTTTGTATTATTAAATAAAAAAGAAAATACCCTTTTTCACATGGATATCTAAAAAAAATATATGGAAATAAATTGCGTCCAATAGGATTTGAACCTATACCCAAGGTTTAGAAGACCCATGTCCTATCCATTAGACTATGGACGCTTTTCATTCCGATTTTTCGGATTTTTTCTTATTTTGTGTTTCCAAAAAAGAATCGGATTGTATGTGATGGGAGATGTGAATTTTTTGTTTGAATTGCGTATTTAATTCAATGATGCATTAATTAATACAGAATGGAGCGGGTAGCGGGAATCGAACCCGCATCGTTAGCTTGGAAGGCTAGGGGTTATAGTCGACGTTGATTTATGAATTTTAACGTCTCTAATTCAAAACCGAACATGAAACTTTGGTTTCATTCGGCTCCTTTATGGAAAAAGGAGCAATTCCCAGACCCTAATCTAAGGCGGGAATAAAATTACAAAAGAAAAAATCACCCATAACATCTATGTCAGTTTTTTGCATGAATGCATTCAATTCAAAACAACTTACTTTCTAGATGATCCCTCTAGAAGAGGCGATTCTAACAATCTTTCTAGTTACTTCGTTCTCTATTTCTATTTGAGAGAATCCTAAGGAAAAGTCTTTTGTTTCTACCGAGCTAAGCTAAAAAAAGAAATATGTTGATTGAAGCCTCTAGTAAACTAAAGTCATCATTTAATAGCTATTTTGCTTCTCTATAAAAAACTAGAAGATTTAGTTACGATTAGAAACCCTTTTTTCTATCTTTATCCATAGATCTCTTCCTTATACTCATTCAATTGGAAGTATTCATCCAATTCAACAAAATTTTATGTTTCGTAACTTCATAATCCAAAAATTCCACTTTCTAATATAATTGAGTTTTGGATCCAAATCACGAGAATGTATAATTTTCCTCAATTTTTTCATTGAGAGGGAAAGGATTAATTCCTTTTAAGAAATAAAGTTTTTGATCGGAATAGTAATCAAACCGGTAGACCCCTTAACTATTAAGGGGTTAATAGAACGAATCACACTTTTACCACTAAACTATACCCGCTACAGTTGGATTATTGTATCCAAATAAAACTTTTGTCGAACACTGAAATTGGATGTAATCAAGACAGGATTCGAAAAGAATCATGAAATTTAGAGTATTGACACTTTTTGTAGGAGGATTTTATGAGTTTTAATCAGATTTTAAAAAGTTATAGTTAAATAACTAAAAAAAAAAAAGTTCTATTTTTTCTTGAAGGAATTTTTTATGATCATTATCAACTAAATCATTTTCTTTATTCTATAGAATCCCTAGAATTCATTAAAACAAAAAGGGCCTGGCGAGGTATTGATCAGGCCAGGCCGTGGGAATCAAAAAAGAGTCCCTTTCGGGCGAAGAAGTATTTAATTAAATATTCTATTTTTCTATTAATTAATATTAAATATTCAGTCTTTTTTTTTTCTTTTTAATTTTTAATATTAATTTTTAATATAATTATGAAAATTTCAAATAAAACTTGTACTTAATGTTGTCTTACACAATACAACTTGTATATTTTGTATATATATATTATGTTATATATAATATTGTGTTATATATATATTATATATTTTGGTTATATATAGATTATATATATTTTGAATTTTTTTATTTTAGTCTAATTAATTTGAGTTTATTACATATTTTTTACATAATTTTCAAATTTTTCGAAATTTTTTATTTAATATTTGACTATTACTATTTTCAACGGGGAGAGATGGCTGAGTGGACGAAAGCGTCGGATTGCTAATCCGTTGTACGAGTTATTCGTACCGAGGGTTCGAATCCCTCTCTTTCCGTTTCCATTGATAACTGAATCTTATTATTTGATTTCTCTTTTGAATTTATTCTATCTTTTTTTTTTCAAAATAGAATTATACAAAATAGAATTATATATAATTCTATTTTGAAAAAAAAAAAGATAGATGAAAAATAAAGCAAATAACCCCTTTTTAGTCTTATTCTTCGCGCCCAGGATTACGTCCTGGATCATTAGATAGGAATCCGAAAATGAAAAGAGAAACAAAAAATATTACTACTGTGTAAACAAAAAGTTTGAGAGTAAGCATTACACAATCTCCAAGATTATTTTTTTTGGAAAAAAGAGAATAGATTCTCTATTTTTATACCATATATCCTATAATATAAAATAGAATTTGAAATGATATTTATTATTCTAATATTAAAAGAATTTTTATTCTAATATTAGAATAATTTTTCTCGAAAAAATCATTCATTTTTTTAGGACAAGATGAAAGATCTCATCGAAAACTTACAGCAGCTTGCCAAACAAAGGCTAAGAGAAAAAAGAGTAGAGGTATGACTGGCATAAAATCTACAATTGGACTCAAAAAAGCGTAGGCCTCCGGTAATTTGGCAAAGAAAAAACTACTCGAATAAAGGGCCGAATTAAGACAGATCAAACTAAAGATATTAAGCATAACAGACATTTTTTTTTATTGCATTTTGGTTGAGTTATTGATATAAAAAAAAAATGAAGAAAAAAATCGTTCTTTTTTTTAACTTACTCACTCAATCAAAAAACCTTCTATTCTCAATGGAGAATAGAAGAAATTTTACTTTCATACAATATCTTAATGGAATTCTGTGTAATGATCAATAAATTCATTTGAATTCTATATCTACACGTGTCAAAATTCTAACAACAGAATCAAGTTGATTTTTTGTGTTTTGATAGTTAGGCTGGAATTGACGAACAATCAATAACAATATTAGGGTTTATTAATGTTGAATAGAAATCGAATTGGGGCGTGGCCAAGTGGTAAGGCATCGGGTTTTGGTCCCGCTATTCGGAGGTTCGAATCCTTCCGTCCCAGAATATATGTAATTTAAGATTGTATTTTTCTGTTTATAAGGTTTAAAATAGAATTGTATTCTTTCTACTAACTACTAATGATTTTAACGAAAATGAATCTTATCTTTTTTTTTTTCACATTTCATCAAATTTGAATTCCAAAAAAAAGTATTCCTTTAATCAGATATACATCCTCTATAAATATTCATATATAATATAGACATATATAATATAGAAATAGAAGTTACGAAGTTAATTTAGTTTTTTTTGCTTCATCCTGGAAACGAACTTGGATTTTTCCAATCTAATACCAATCTAATATATTATTCAATTTCGATTTCTTTTATTGATTATTTTTATTATATTAAACTCAAAAAGAAAGATAGATTTTGATTGCTTAGCGATGTCATCTTTATTTTTATTGTATTGTAAATTGTAAAAAAAATGAACATTCCATTACTAAATAAACATTCCATTACTAAATAAACATTCCATTACTAAATAATATAATAACTTAAGATATATTCCATATAATATATATGTATTGACTGTCCTGACTGAACCAATGACTATTCATGATTCCATAATTGAATCAACCGCATACCGGTTCCAAATTTGAGGAATGTTATGGTGAAACTTCGTTTGAAACGATGTGGTAGAAAGCAACGTGCGACTTGAAGGACATGATCTGGTGTGGATTCTTATATCCATCATTCTATTCTATAAGAAAGGATGCTCTTGACTCGACATCCTTTGCTCTGTTCCACTCGAAGCGGCATTGCATTTTTTGTTCGGATGTAATGGAACTAGTACATGATGGAGCTCGAGTAGTAAAGTATTGAGTTATTTCTCAAGGGAAAAGAGAAGGGTCTAGGGTTAGTGTTAATCAATAAGTTTTAACAACTTCGTAAGGATATCTTTGACAGAGAAATCGAAAGGATTAAAATAAAAAAAAGTTTCAAATCCTAAAAGAAAATCTTTTGTTGGAATTGATAAGACCTTATTCGATATATATCGTGGGGAATCCGCCGTTCGTATGATTTGATTTTTTGATAGAAAGAAATAACAAAAAGGCATGTTGCTGCCATTTTTGAAAGGATTAAAAATCTACGAAGTAATGTCTAAACCCAATGATTCAAAAAAAAAGATAAAGATTTCCGGAACAAGAAAATACCCTTTCTAATTGTTAATTGTCGCAATAATTGGATTTGGATCAGAATACCGAATTCAAATGGATTCTAAATGAGACAAAAGGGTATTTGAGACTGCTCAATAAATGATAAATGAAATGCCAAAGGATTTTCTTTTGAGCTATTTAAGAGTTATTCAACTTGAGTTATGAGTATACAAATGATTTTTTAGGAAATAAAGAAATGACAAGGATTAAATTCGTAGTTTAATTCATTTCAGTATTTTAGGGATTTATTTAATTATTTATATACCTAAACCTTGAATCATTTTTCTCGAGCCGTACGAGGAGAAAACCTCCTATACGTTTCCAGGGGGGGTATTGTTGATCTAATCTATCCCAATGAGCCGTCTATCGAATTGTTGCAATTGATGTTCGGTCCCGAAGAGAGGGAAGAGATTTGCAGAAAGTGGGTTTTTATGATCCGATCAAAAATCAAACTTATTTAAATGTTCCTGCTATTCTAGATTTTCTTGAAAAAGGTGCTCAACCTACAGAGACTGTCTATGATATTTTCAAGAGGGCGGAGGTTTTTAAGGAATTTCGCCTTAATCAAACAAAGTTCACTTAATGAACTAAAAAACAAAGATAATGTGGTGGTAGTTTGGTAGAATTTTTTTATTCCTTATTCTCGTCCTGTCTATTTTTTTTTTTTTATGTAGTGCCAATCCAACACAAAAATTTTCTTATATATTTCCCTTTTGTTTGTACTTCGCTTTTAAAATACGATATATACAATATCATATTTCTATAATTTTAATATTAATAATACTATAAATAATAATAATAAAATTATTCTATTAACTAATAACTAACGAAAATCTCTCTATATATTTTATATATTAATTACGTTAATAATATTAATTACGTTAATAATAATTATTATCTTAAAAATATATATATATTTAGTAAAATAAAATATATTATTCTATTTTCTATTTATATATATTTCTCCTTCTAAAAATAAATTAAAAAGAAAGTTGTATTTCGAATTTCATTTGCATTTTTTTCTTTCTACGTTGTACTTAAAATTGTAATTAAATTTTTTTAATATTCATATTGACAAGAGTATATTGAACAAATATAATTCAATTTTGAAGTCAAAATAAATAATGAAATAAAAAAAATGAAATGGTTTCTTTCTGTCTTCCGCCCAATAAATAGGTTGAATTTTTTGCGATATATAATTTGTATCCAAAAAAGGAGAATATTTGTTTTAAAAATGTATTTTCTCTAAAAATTTTTTGTATTGTCATCGGATCTGGTTGGTTTTAAGTTCTGACTCAATTAGCAACTTTTGTTTTGATTTCTTGCTAATTCAAAGTTTTGATTCCAATTCATTTTATTTTTATCTCGATTGTATCTACATAACATATCTCTTTTTCGGGTTGCTAACTCAATGGTAGAGTACTCGGCTTTTAAGTGCGGCTACAATCTTTTACATATTCGGATGAAGCAAGGAATTCGTCTACATCATCGGTAGAGTTTAGTTTATAAGACCACGACTGATCCTGAACGGAAATGAATGGAAAAAAGAGCATGTCGTATCAATATAAAATATAAAATTCGGAGAATATTTCATTCTTACCAAATTGGTACAAAATTCTATTTGAATTTTTGGAAGGGAACGAAAGGACTTCAAAGCAAAGTTGGGTCGATTGAATAAATGGATCGAGCCCTAGGGTTCAAATTCTGAGGAAAGAAAGAACAACGAGCTTATCTTCATAATTTGAATGATTTCCCGATCTAATTAGACGTTAAAAAAAATTAGTGCCTGATGCGGGAAAGGATTCTCCCACGAGTGGATCCTTTGTTTTTTTATAGTGAATCCTAACTATTCGATTATCCATTCTCCATTAAAGAGATGGAAATGAATGTGTAGAAGAAAGAGTATATTGATAAAATACTTTAATTCCAAAATCAAAAGAGCGATTGGGTTGAAAAAATAAAGGATTTCTAACCATCTTTTATCTTATAAAAAAAAGAAAAAAACCAATTAGATGGAAAAAGGTAGAAAAGTCCGCGGATGCATTTAGCCGTTTCCGGGGTATCCATTTTTTCGTAATAAAATGCCTTGTTTTGACTGTATCGCACTATGTATCATTTGATAATCCAAGAAACCCTCTATTTTTACTTTTGTTTTCGGTCTAAATTGAAATGGAAAAATTACAAGGACATAGAGAACTAGATAGGTCTTGGCAACATAACTTTTTCTATCCACTTATCTTTCAGGAATATATTTATGTATTTGCATATGATCATGCTTTAAATAAATTGATTTTGTTGGAAAATGCGATCGACAAGAAATACAGTTTACTAATTGTAAAACGTTTAATTACTCGAATGTATCAACAGAATCATTTTATTCTTTCTGTTAATGATTCGAACCAAAATGAAATTTTTGGGCACAAACACAAAAAGAATTTGTATTCCCAAATGATAACAGAAGGTTTTGCAGTCATTGTGGAAATTCCATTTTCCCTACTATTAATATGGTCCCTAGAAGGAAAAGAAATAGTAGAATCTAAAAATTTGAGATCAATTCATTCAATATTTCCTTTTTTAGAGGACAAATTCTTACATTTAAATTATGTGTTAGATATATTAATACCTTACCCTGCCCATCTAGAAATCTTGGTTCAAACTCTTCGCTATTGGTTGAAAGATGCCTCTTCCTTGCATTTATTACGATACTTTCTTTACGAGTATCGTAATTGGAATAGTCTTATTCGGCCAAAAGAATCCATTTCCCCTTTTTCAAAAAGGAATCGAAGATTATTTTTGTTCCTATATAATCTTGTTGTATATGAATACGAATCCCTTTTTGTTATTCTACGCAAGCAATCCTCTTATTTACGATCAACGTCTTTTGGAGCCCTTCTTGAACGAATCCATTTTTACGGAAAGCTAAAATATCTAGTAAAAGTCAAAGTTAAGGTTTTTGGGGTTATCCTATGGCTTTTCAAAGAACCTTTTCTGCATTATGTTCGGTATCAAGGAAAATGCCTTCTGTCTTCAAAAGGGACATCCTTTCTGATGTATAAATGGAAATATTACTTTATTGCTTTC
>NW_026645466.1:0-52428 GCF_026212465.1 Amaranthus tricolor | reverse complement strand
AAAATCGCAACTTAACACGTAATTTCTAGCATATGACTATGATTTTCAATTCTAACCACTTCAACACAATAATATATACCAAAAAGTGTTGTGTGCCATGTTTCCTGCAAAACAAACCAAGTTTGAGCTACTTTATGAGCAATAGAGCAAGAAACGCTTAAAAACCTTAAAATCGGAACTTAACACGAAATTAATAGCATATGACTATTA
The DNA here is from genome assembly GCF_026212465.1 of Amaranthus tricolor. Taxonomy (NCBI): domain Eukaryota; kingdom Viridiplantae; phylum Streptophyta; class Magnoliopsida; order Caryophyllales; family Amaranthaceae; genus Amaranthus; species Amaranthus tricolor. Next base: position 52,218 of record NW_026645466.1, on the reverse strand, counting down.
TTTTCAATTCTAACCACTTCAACACAATAATATATACCAAATAGTGTTGTGTGCCAAGTTTCATGCAAAACAACCAAGTTTTAGCTACTTTTTGAGCAAAAGTGTAAAAAAACGCTTAAAACCCCTTAACATCGAAACATAACACGTAATTTGTAGCATATGACTCAATTCTAACAACTTCAACACAATAATATATACCAAATAGTGTTGTATTCCAAGTTTCGTGCAAAACAAACCATGTTTGAGCTACTTTATGCGAAAAAGTGCCAAAGACGCTTAAATACCCTTAAAATCGCAACTTAACACGTAATTTGTAGCATATGACAATGATTTTCAATTCTAACCACTTCAACACAATAATATATACCAAATAGTGTTGTGTGCTAAGTTTCGTGCAAAATAAGCCAAGTTTGAACTAATTTGTGCACAAAAGTGCCAAAAAACGCTTAAAAACCCCTTAAAATCCGCAACATAACACTTAATTTATAGCATATGACTATGATTTTCAATTCTAACCACTTCAACACAATAAAATATACTAAATAGTGTTGTGTGCCAAGTTTCGTGCAAAACAAACCATGTTTGAGGTACTTTATGCGCAAAAGTGCCAAAAACGCTTAAAAAACCCTTAAAATCGCAACTTAACACGTAATTTGTGTAGCAAATTACTATGATTTTCAATTCTAACCACTTCAACACAATAATATATACCAAATAGTATTGTGTGTCAAGTTTCATGCAAAACATACCAAGTTTGAGCTACTTTGTGAGCAAAAGTGTAAAAGCTTAAAAACCCCATAAAATCGAAAAATAACACGTAATTTGTAGCAGATGACTCAATTCTAACCACTTCAACACAATACTATATACCAAATAGTGTTGTGTGCCAAGTTTCGTGCAAAACAAACCATGTTTGAGCTACTTTATGCGCAAAAGTGCCAAAAACGCTTAAAAACACTTAAAATCGCAACTTAACACGTAATTTCTAGCATATGACTATGATTTTCTATTCTAACGACTTCAACACAATAATATATAACAAAAAGTGTTCTGTGCCAAGTTTCATGCAAAACAAACCAAGTTTGAGCTACTTTGTGAGCAAAAGTGTAAACGCTTAAAACCCCTTAAAATCGAAAAATAACACGTAATTTAGTAGCATATGACTCAATTCTAACCACTTCAACACAATAATATACACCAAATAGTGTTATGTGCCAAGTTTCGTTCAAAACAAACCATGTTTGAGCTACTTTATGCGCAAAAGGGCCAAAAACGCTTAAAAACCCTTAAAATCGCAACTTAACACGTAATTTCTAGCATATGACAATGATTTGCAATTCTAACCACTTCAACACAATAATATATACGAAAAAGTGTTGTGTGCCATGTTTCGTGCAAACAAACCAAGTTTGAGCTACTTTATCAGCAAAAGAGCAAGAAACGCTTAAAAACCCTTAAAATCGGAACTTAACACGTAATTAATAGCATATGACTTTGATTTTCAATTCTAACCACTTCAACACAATAATATATACCAAATAGTGTTGTGTGCCAAGTTTCGTGCAAAACAAACCATGTTTGAGCTACTTTATGCACAAAAGTGCCAAAAACGCTTAAAAACCCTTAAAATCGCAACTTAACACGTTAATTTGGACAAAATGACTATGATTTTCAACTATAACCACTTCAACACAATAATATATATCAAATAGTGTTGTGTGCCAAGTTTCGTGCAAACAAACCAAGTTTGAGCTACTTTATGAGCAAAAGTGCCAAAAAACGCTTAAAAACCCTTAAAATCGCAACTTAACACGTAATTTATAGCATATGACTATGATTTTCAATTCTAACCACTTCAACACAATAATCTATACCAAATAGTGTTGTGTGCCAAGTTTCGCGCAAAACAAACCAAGTTTGAGCTACTTTATGAGCAAAAGTGTAAAAAACGCTTAAAACCCATTAACATCGAAACATAACACGTAATTTGTTAGCATATGACTCAATTCTAACCACTTCAACACAATAAAATATACCAAATAGTGTTGTGTGTCAAGTTTCGTGCAAAACAAACCATGTTTGAGCTACTTTATGCACAAAAGTGCCCAAAACGCTTAAAAACCCTTAAAATCGCAACATAACACGTAATTTGGAGAAAATAATTATGATTTTCAATTATAACCACTTGAAAACAATAATTTATATCAAATAGTGTTGTGTGCCATGTTTCGTGCAAAACAAACCAAGTTTTAGCTACTTTATTAGCAAAAGTGCCAAAAACGCTTTAAAACCCTTAAAATCGCAAATTAACACGTAATTTATAGGATATGACTATGATTTTCAATTCTAACCACTTCAACATAATAATATATACCAAAAAGTGTTGTGTGTCCATGTTTCGTGCAAAACAAACCAAGTTTGAGCTACTTTATGAGCAAGAGAGTAAGAAATGCTTAAAAACTCTTAAAATCGCAACTTAACACGTAATTTATAGCATATGACTGTGATTTTCAACTCTAACCACTTTAACACAATAATATATACCAAATAGTGTTGTGTGCAGAGTTTCGTGCAAAACAAACCATGTTTGAGGTACTTTATGCGCAAAAGTGCCAAAAACGCTTAAAAACCCTTAAAATCGCAACTTAACACTTAATTTATAGCATATGACTATGATTTTCAATTCTAACCACTTCAACAAAATAATATATACCAAAATAGTGTTGTGTGCCAAGTTTCGTGCAAAACAAACCATGTTTGAGTTACTTTATGCGAAAAAGTGCCAAAAACGCTTAAAAACCCATAAAATCGCAACTTAACACGTAATTTGTGGCAAATAACTATGATTTTCAATTCTAACCACTTCAACACAATAATATATACCCAAAAGTGTTGTGTGCCAGGTTTCATGCAAAACAAACCAAGTTTGAGTTACTTTATGAGCAAAAGTGTAAAAAACGCTTAAAACACCTTAAAATCGAAAAATAACACGTAATTTGTAGCATATGACTCAATTCTAACCACTTTAACACAATAATATACAGCAAATAGTGTTATGTGCATAGTTTCGTTCAAAACAAACCATGTTTGAGCTACTTTATGCGCAAAAGGGCCAAAAAGCTTAAAAGCCCTTAAAATCGCAACTTAACACGTAATTTCTAGCATAAGACTATGATTTTCAATTCTAACCACTTCAACACAATAATATATATACCAAAAAGTGTTGTGTGCCATGTTTCGTGCAAAACAAACCAAGTTTGAGCTACTTTATGAGCAATAGAGCAAGAAACGCTTAAAAACCCTTAAAATCGGAACTTAACACGAAATTAATAGCATATGACTATCATTTTTAATTCTAACCACTTCAACACAATAATATATACCAAATAGTGTTGTGTGCCAAGTTTCGTGCAAAACAAACCATGTTTGAGCTACTTTATGCACAAAAGTACCAAAAACGCTTAAAAAACCCTTAAAATCGCAACTTAACACGTAATTTGGAGAAAATGACTATGATTTTCAATTATAACCACTTCAACACAATAATATATATCAAATAGTGTTGTGTGCCAAGTTTCGTGCAAAACAAACCAAGTTTGAGCTACTTTATGAGCAAAAGTGCCAAAAACGCTTAAAAACCCTTAAAATCGCAACTTAACACGAAATTAATAGCATATGACTATGATTTTCAATTTTAACCACTTCAACACAATAATATATACCAAATAGTGTTGTGTGCCAAGTTTCGTGCAAAACAAACCATGTTGAGCTACTTTATGCACAAAAGTGCCAAAAAACGCTTAAAAACCCTTAAAATCGCAACTTAACACGTAATTTGGAGAAAATGACTATGATTTTCAATTATAACCACTTCAACACAATAATATATATCAAATAGTGTTGTGTGCCAAGTTTCGTGCAAAACAAACCAAGTTTGAGCTACTTTATGAGCAAAAGTGCCAAAAAACGATTAAAAACCCTTAAAATCGCAACTTAACACGTAATTTATAGCATATGACTATGCTTTTCAATTCTAACCACTTCAACACAATAATATATACTAAAAAGTGTTGTGTGCCATGTTTCGTGCAAAATAAACCAAGTTTGAGCTACTTTATGTGCAATAGAGCAAGAAACGCTTAAAAACCCTTAAAATTGCAACTTAACACGTAATTAATAGCATATTACTATGATTTTCAATTCTAACTACTTCAACACAATAATATATACCAAATAGTGTTGTGTGCCAAGTTTCGTGCAAAACAAACCATGTTTGAGCTACTATATGCACAAAAGTGCCAAAAACGCTAAAAAAACCCTTTAAATCGCAACTTAACACTTAATTTATAGCATATGACTATGATTTTCAATTATAACCACTTCAACACAATAATATATACCAAATAGTGTAGTGTGCCAAGTTTCGTGCAAAACAAACCAAGTTTGAGCTACTTTATGAGCAAAAGTGGCAAAAACGCTTAAAAACCTTTAAAATCGCAACTTAAAATGTAATTTATAGCATATGACTATAATTTTCAATTCTAACCACTTCAACACAATAATATATACCAAATAGTGTTGTGTGCCAAGTTTCGTGCAAAACAAACCATGTTTGAGTTACTTTATGCGCAAAAAGTGCCAAAAACGCTTAAAAACCCTTAAAATCGCAACTTAACACGTAATTTGTAGCAAATAACTATGATTTTAAATTCTAACCACTTCAACACAATAATATATACCAAAAACGTGTTGTGTGCCAAGTTTCATGCAAAACAAACCAAGTTTGAGCTACTTTATGAGCAAAAGTGTAAACGCTTAAAACCCCTTAAAATCGAAACATAACACATAATTTGTAGCATATGACTCAATTCTAACCACTTCAACACAATAATATTATACCGAATAGTGTTGTGTGCCAAGTTTCGTGCAAAACAAAACCATGTTTGAGCTACTTTATGCGCAAAAGGGCCAAAAACGCTTAAAAACCCTTAAAATCGCAACTTAACACGTAATTTCTAGCATATGACAATGATTTGCAATTCTAACCACTTCAACACAATAATATATACCAAAAAGTGTTGTGTGCCATGTTTCGTGCAAAACAAACCAAGTTTGAGCTACTTTATGAGCAAAAGTGGCAAAAAACGCTTAAAAAGCTTTAAAATCGCAACTTAAAACGTAATTTATAGCAAATGACTATGATTTTCAATTCTAACCACTTCAACACAATAATATATACCAAATAGTGTTGTGTGCCAAGTTTCGTGGAAAAACAAACCATGTTTGAGTTACTTTATGCGCAAAAGTGCCAAAAACGCTTAAAAAACCCTTAAAATCGCAACTTAACACGTAATTTGTAGCAAATAACTATGATTTTAAATTCTAACCACTTCAACACAATAATATATACCAAAACGTGTTGTGTGCTAGGTTTCATGCAAAACAAACCAAGTTTGAGCTACTTTATGAGCAAAAGTGTAAAAAACGCTTAAAACCCCTTAAAATCGAAACATAACACGTAATTTGTAGCAGATGACTCAATTCTAACCACTTCAACACAATACTATATACCAAATAGTGTTGTGTACCAAGTTTCGTGCAAAACAAACCATGTTTGAGCTACTTTATGCGCAAAAGTGCCAAAAACGCTTAAAAACACTTAAAAATCGCAACTTAACACGTAATTTCTAGCATATGACTATGATTTTCTATTCTAACGACTTCAACACAATAATATATAACAAAAAGTGTTCTGTGCCAAGTTTCATGCAAAACAAACCAAGTTTGAGCTACTTTGTGAGCAAAAGTGTAAACGCTTAAAACCCCTTAAAATCGAAAAATAACACGTAATTTGTAGCATATGACTCAATTCTAACCACTTCAACACAATAATATACACCAAATAGTGTTATGTGCCAAGTTTCGTTCAAAACAAACCATGTTTGAGCTACTTTATGCGCAAAAGGGCCAAAAACGCTTAAAAACCCTTAAAATCGCAACTTAACACGTAATTTCTAGCATATGACAATGATTTGCAATTCTAACCACTTCAACACAATAATATATACGAAAAAGTGTTGTGTGCCATGTTTCGTGCAAAACAAACCAAGTTTGAGCTACTTTATCAGCAAAAGAGCAAGAAACGCTTAAAAACCCTTAAAATCGGAACTTAACACGTAATTAATAGCATACGACTTTGATTTTCAATTCTAACCACTTCAACACAATAATATATACCAAATAGTGTTGTGTGCCAAGTTTCGTGCAAAACAAACCATGTTTGAGCTACTTTATGCACAAAAGTGCCAAAAACGCTTAAAAACCCTTAAAATCGCAACTTAACACGTAATTTGGACAAAATGACTATGATTTTCAACTATAACCACTTCAACACAATAATTATATCAAATAGTGTTGTGTGCCAAGTTTCGTGCAAAACAAACCAAGTTTGAGCTACTTTATGAGCAAAAGTGCCAAAAACGCTTAAAAACCCTTAAAATCGCAACCTTAACCACGTAATTTATAGCATATGACTATGATTTTCAATTCTAACCACTTCAACACAATAATATATACCAAATAGTGTTGTGTGCCAAGTTTCGCGCAAAACAAACCAAGTTTGAGCTACTTTATGAGCAAAAAGTGTAAAAAACGCTTAAAACCCCTTAACATCGAAACATAACACGTAATTTGTAGCATATGACTCAATTCTAAACCACTTCAACACAATAAAATATACCAAATAGTGTTGTGTGTCAAGTTTCGTGCAAAACAAACCATGTTTGAGCTACTTTATGCACAAAAGTGCCCCAAAACGCTTAAAAACCCTTAAAATCGCAACATAACACGTAATTTGGAGAAAATAATTATGATTTTCAATTATAACCACTTGAAAACAATAATTTATATCAAATAGTGTTGTGTGCCATGTTTCGTGCAAAACAAACTAAGTTTTAGCTACTTTATTAGCAAAAGTGCCAAAAACGCTTAAAAACCCTTAAAATCGCAAATTAACACGTAATTTATAGGATATGACTATGATTTTCAATTCTAACCACTTCAACATAATAATATATACCCAAAAAGTGTTGTGTGTCATGTTTCGTGCAAAACAAACCAAGTTTGAGCTAACTTTATGAGCAAGAGAGTAAGAAATGCTTAAAAAACCCTTAAAATCGCAACTTAACACGTAATTTATAGCATATGACTGTGATTTTCAACTCTAACCACTTTAACACAATAATATATACCAAATAGTGTTGTGTGCAGAGTTTCGTGCAAAACAAACCATGTTTGAGGTACTTTATGCGCAAAAGTGCCAAAAACGCTTAAAAAACCCTTAAAATCGCAACTTAACACTTAATTTATAGCATATGACTATGATTTTCAATTCTAACCACTTCAACAAAATAATATATACCAAATAGTGTTGTGTGCCAAGTTTCGTGCAAAACAAACCATGTTTGAGTTACTTTATGCGAAAAAGTGCCAAAAACGCTTAAAAACCCTTAAAATCGCAACTTAACACGTAATTTGTAGCAAATAACTATGATTTTCAATTCTAACCACTTCAACACAATAATATATACCCAAAAGTGTTGTGTGCCAGGTTTCATGCAAAACAAACCAAGTTTGAGTTACTTTATGAGCAAAAGTGTAAAAAACGCTTAAAACACCTTAAAATCGAAAAATAACACGTAATTTGTAGCATATGACTCAATTCTAACCACTTTTAACTCAATAATATACAGCAAATAGTGTTATGTGCATAGTTTCGTTCAAAACAAACCATGTTTGAGCTACTTTATGCGCAAAAGGGCCAAAAAGCTTAAAAGCCCTTAAAATCGCAACTTAACACGTAATTTCTAGCATAAGACTATGATTTTAAATTCTAACCACTTCAACACAATAATATATATACCAAAAAGTGTTGTGTGCCATGTTTCGTGCAAAACAAACCAAGTTTGAGCTACTTTATGAGCAATAGAGCAAGAAACGCTTAAAAAACCCTTAAAATCGGAACTTAACACGAAATTAATAGCATATGACTATGATTTTTAATTCTAACCACTTCAACACAATAATATATACCAAATAGTGTTGTGTGCCAAGTTTCGTGCAAAACAAACCATGTTTGAGCTACTTTATGCACAAAAGTGCCAAAAACGCTTAAAAACCCTTAAAATCGCAACTTTACACTTAATTTATAGCATATGACTATGATTTTCAATTCTAACCACTTCAACACAATAATATATACCAAATAGTGTTGTGTGCCAAGTTTCGGTGCAAAACAAACCATGTTTGAGTTACTTTATGCGCAAAAGTGCCAAAAACGCTTAAAAACCCTTAAAATCGCAACTTAACACGTAATTTGTAGCAAATAACTATGATTTTCAATTCTAACCACTTCAACACAATAATATATACCCAAAAGTGTTGTGTGCCAGGTTTCATGCAAACAAACCAAGTTTGAGTTACTTTATGAGCAAAAGTGTAAAAAAACGCTTAAAACCCCCTTAAAATCGAAAAATAACACGTAATTTATAGCATATGACTCAATTCTAATAACTTCAACACAATAATATACACCAAATAGTTGTTATGGGCCAAGTTTCGTTCAAAACAAACCATGTGTGAGCTACTTTATGCGCAAAAGGGCCAAAAAACGCTTAAAAGCCCCTTAAAATCGCAACTTAACACGTAATTTCTAGCACATGACTATGATTTTCAATTCTAACCACTTCAACACAATAATATATACAAAAAAGTGTTGTGTGCCATGTTTCGTGCAAAATAAACCAAGTTTGAGCTACTTTATGAGCAATAGAGCAAGAAACGCTTAAAAACCTTTAAAATCGGAACTTAACACGAAATTAATAGCATATGACTATGATTTTCAATTTTAACCACTTCAACACAATAATATATACCAAATAGTGTTGTGTGCCAAGTTTCGTGCAAAACAAACCATGTTTGAGCTACTTTATGCACAAAAGTGCCAAAAAACGCTTGAAAACCCTTAAAATCGCAACTTAACACGTAATTTGGAGAAAATGACTATGATTTTCAATTATAACCACTTCAACACAATAATATATATCAAATAGTGTTGTGTGCCAAGTTTCGTGCAAAACAAACCAAGTTTGAGCTACTTTATGAGCAAAAGTGCCAAAAACGATAAAAACCCTTAAAATCGCAACTTAACACGTAATTTATAGCATATGACTATGCTTTTCAATTCTAACCACTTCAACACAATAATATATACTAAAAAAGTGTTGTGTGCCATGTTTCGTGCAAAATAAACCAAGTTTGAGCTACTTTATGTGCAATAGAGCAAGAAACGCTTAAAAACCCTTAAAATTGCAACTTAACACGTAATTAATAGCATATTACTATGATTTTCAATTCTAACTACTTCAACACAATAATATATACCAAATAGTGTTGTGTGCCAAGTTTCGTGCAAAACAAACCATGTTTGAGCTACTATATGCACAAAAGTGCCAAAAACGCTAAAAAACCCTTTAAATCGCAACTTAACACTTAATTTATAGCATATGACTATGATTTTCAATTATAACCACTTCAACACAATAATATATACCAAATAGTGTAGTGTGCCAAGTTTCGTGCAAAACAAACCAAGTTTGAGCTACTTTATGAGCAAAAGTGGCAAAAAACGCTTAAAAACCTTTAAAATCGCAACTTAAAACGTAATTTATAGCATATGACTATAATTTTCAATTCTAACCACTTCAACACAATAATATATACCAAATAGTGTTGTGTGCCAAGGTTCGTGCAAAACAAACCATGTTTGAGTTACTTTATGCGCAAAAGTGCCAAAAAACGCTTAAAAACCCTTAAAATCGCAACTTAACACGTAATTTGTAGCAAATAACTATGATTTTAAATTCTAACCACTTCAACACAATAATATATACCAAAACGTGTTGTGTGCCAAGTTTCATGCAAAACAAACCAAGTTTGAGCTACTTTATGAGCAAAAGTGTAAACGCTTAAAACCCCTTAAAATCGAAACATAACACGTAATTTGTAGCATATGACTCAATTCTAACCACTTCAACACAATAATATATACCAAATAGTGTTGTGTGCCAAGTTTCCGTGCAATACAAACCATGTTTGAGCTACTTTATGCGCAAAAGGGCCAAAAACGCTTAAAAACCCTTAAAATCGCAACTTAACACGTAATTTCTAGCATATGACAATGATTTGCAATTCTAACCACTTCAACACAATAATATATACCAAAAAGTGTTGTGTGCCATGTTTCGTGCAAAACAAACCAAGTTTGAGCTACTTTATCAGCAACAGAGCAAGAACGCTTAAAAACCCTTAAAATCAGAACTTAACACGTAATTAATAGCATATGACTTTGATTATCAATTCTAACCACTTCAACACAATAATTATATACCAAATAGTGTTTTGTGCCAAGTTTCGTGCAAAACAAACCATGTTTGAGCTACTTTATGCACAAAAGTGCCAAAAACACTTTAAAAACCTTTAAAATCGCAACTTAACACGTAATTTGGACAAAATTACTATGATTTTCAACTATAACCACTTCAACACAATAATATATATCAAATAGTGTTGTGTGCCAAGTTTCGTGCAAAACAAACCAAGTTTGAGCTACTTTATGAGCAAAAGTGCCAAAAACGCTTAAAAACCCTTAAAATCGCAACTTAACCACGTAATTTATAGCATATGACTAAGATTTTCAATTCTAACCACTTCAACACAATAATATATACCAAATAGTGTTGTGTGCCAAGTTTCGTGCAAAACAAACCAAGTTTGAGCTACTTTATAAGCAAAAGTGTAAAAAACGCTTAAAACCCCTTAACATCGAAACATAACACGTAATTTGTAGCATATGACTCAATTCTAACCACTTCAACACAATAAAATATACCAAATAGTGTTGTGTGTCAAGTTTCGTGCAAAACAAACCATGTTTGAGCTACTTTATGCACAAAAGTGCCAAAAACGCTTAAAAACCCTTAAAATCGCAACATAACACGTAATTTGGAGAAAATAATTATGATTTTCAATTATAACCACTTGAAAACAATAATTTATATCAAATAGTGTTGTGTGCCATGTTTCGTGTAAAACAAACCAAGTTTTAGCTACTTTATTAGCAAAAGTGCCAAAAACGCTTAAAAAAACCCCTTAAAATCGCAAATTAACACGTAATTTATGCATATGACTATGATTTTCAATTCTAACCACTTCAACATAATAATATATACCAAAAAGTGTTGTGTGTCATGTTTCGTGCAAAACAAACCAAGTTTGAGCCACTTTATGAGCAATAGAGCAAGAAACGCTTAAAAACCCTTAAAATTGCAACTTAACACGTAATTAAGAGCATATTACTATGATTTTCAATTCTAACCACTTCAACACAATAATATATACCAAATAGTGTTGTGTGCCAAGTTTCGTGCAAAACAAACCATGTTTGAGCTACTTTATGAGCAAGAGAGCAAGAAATGCTTAAAAACCCTTAAAATCGCAACTTAACACGTAATTTATAGCATATGACTGTGATTTTCAACTCTAACCACTTTTAACACAATAATATATACCAAATAGTGTTGTGTGCAGAGTTTCGTGCAAAACAAACCATGTTTGAGTTACTTTATGCGAAAAAGTGCCAAAAACGCTTAAAAACCCTTAAAATCGCAACTTAACACGTAATTTGTAGCAAATAACTATGATTTTCAATTCTAACCACTTCAACACAATAATATATACCCAAAAGTGTTGTGTGCCAGGTTTCATGCAAAACAAACCAAGTTTGAGTTACATTATGAGCAAAAGTGTAAAAAACGCTTAAAACACCTTCAAATCGAAAAATAACACGTAATTTGTAGCATATGACTCAATTCTAACCACTTTAACACAATAATATACAGCAAATAGTGTTATGTGCCAAGTTTCGTTCAAAACAAACCATGTTTGAGCTACTTTATGCGCAAAAGGGCCAAAAAGCTTAAAAGCCCTTAAAATCGCAACTTAACACGTAATTTCTAGCATAAGACTATGATTTTCAATTCTAACCACTTCAACACAATAATATATATACCAAAAAGTGTTGTGTGCCATGTTTCGTGCAAAACCAAACCAAGTTTGAGCTACTTTATGAGCAATAGAGCAAGAAACGCTTAAAAACCCATAAAATCGGAACTTAACACGAAATTAATAGCATATGACTATGATTTTTAATTCTAACCACTTCAACACAATAATATATACAAAATAGTGTTGTGTGCCAAGTTTCGTGCAAAACAAACCATGTTTGAGCTACTTTATGCACAAAAGTGCCAAAAACGCTTAAAAACCCTTAAAATCGCAACTTAACACGTAATTTATAGCATATGACTATGATTTTCAATTCTAACCACTTCAACACAATAATATATACCAAATAGTGTTGTGTGCCAAGTTTCGTGCAAAAGAAATCATGTTTGAGCCACTTTATGCACAAAAGTGCGAAAAAAAACGCTTAAAAAACCCTAAAATCGCAACTTAAACACTTAATTTATAGCATATGACTTTGATTTTCAATTCTAACCACTTCAACACAATAATATATACCAAATAGTGTTGTGTGCCAAGTTTCGTGCAAAACAAACCATGTTTGAGTTACTTTATGCGCAAAAGTGCCAAAAACGCTTAAAAACCCTTAAAATCGCAACTTAACACGTAATTTGTAGCAAATAACTATGATTTTCAATTCTAACCACTTCAACACAATAATATATACCCAAAAGTGTTGTGTGCCAGGTTTCATGCAAAACAAACCAAGTTTGAGTTACTTTATGAGCAAAAGTGTAAAAACGCTTAAAACCCCTTAAAATCGAAAAATAACACGTAATTTGTAGCATAATGACTCAATTCTAACAACTTCAACACAATAATATACACCAAATAGTGTTATGGGCCAAGTTTCGTTCAAAACAAACCATGTTTGAGCTACTTTATGCGCAAAAGGGCCAAAAACGCTTAAAAGCCCTTAAAATCGCAACTTAAACACGTAATTTCTAGCACATGACTATGATTTTCAATTCTAACCACTTCAACACAATAATATATACCAAAAAGTGTTGTGTGCCATGTTTCATGCAAAATAAACCAAGTTTGAGCTACTTTAATGAGCAATAGAGCAAGAAACGCTTAAAAACCCTTAAAATCGGAACTTAACACGAAATTAATAGCATATGACTATGATTTTCAATTTTAACCACTTCAACACAATAATATATACCAAATAGTGTTGTGTGCCAAGTTTCGTGCAAAACAAACCATGTTTGAGCTACTTTATGCACAAAAGTGCCAAAAACGCTTAAAAACCCTTAAAATCGCAACTTAACACGTAATTTTGAGAAAATGACTATGATTTTCAATTATAACCACTTCAACACAATAATATATATCAAATAGTGTTGTGTGCCAAGTTCGTGCAAAACAAACCAAGTTTGAGCTACTTTATGAGCAAAAGTGCCAAAAACGATTAAAAACCCTTAAAATCGCAACTTAACACGTAATTTATAGCATATGACTATGCTTTTCAATTCTAACCACTTCAACACAATAATATATACTAAAAAGTGTTGTGTGCCATGTTTCGTGCAAAATAAACCAAGTTTGAGCTACTTTTTGTGCAATAGAGCAAGAAACGCTTAAAAAACCTTAAAATTTGCAACTTAACACGTAATTAATAGCATATTACTATGATTTTCAATTCTAACTACTTCAACACAATAATATATACCAAATAGTGTTGTGTGCCAAGTTTCGTGCAAAACAAACCATGTTTGAGCTACTATATGCACAAAAGTGCCAAAAACGCTAAAAAAACCCCTTTAAATCGCAACTAACACTTAATTTATAGCATATGACTATGATTTTCAATTATAACCACTTCAACACAATAATATATACCAAATAGTGTAGTGTGCCAAGTTTCGTGCAAAGCAAACCAAGTTTGAGCTACTTTATGAGCAAAAGTGGCAAAAACGCTTAAAAACCCTTATAATCGGAACATAAAACGTAATTTATAGCATATGACTATGATTTTCAATTCTAACCACTTCAACACAATAATATATACCAAATAGTGTTGTGTGCCAAGTTTCGTGCAAAACAAACCATGTTTGAGCTACTTTATGAGCAAGAGAGCAAGAAATGCTTAAAAAACCCTTAAAATCGCAACTTAACACGTAATTTATAGCATATGACTGTGATTTTCAACTCTAACCACTTTAACACAATAATATATACCAAATAGTGATTGTGTGCAGAGTTTCGTGCAAAACAAACCATGTTTGAGGTACTTTATGCGCAAAAGTGCCAAAAACGCTTAAAAAACCCTTAAAATCGCAACTTAACACTTAATTTATAGCATATGACTATGATTTTCAATCTAACCACTTCAACAAAATAATATATACCAAATAGTGTTGTGTGCCAAGTTTCGTGCAAAACAAACCATGTTTGAGTTACTTTTATGCGAAAAAGTGCCAAAAACGCTTAAAAAACCCTTAAAATCGCAACTTAACACGTAATTTGTAGCAAATAACTATGATTTTCAATTCTAACCACTTCAACACAATAATATATACCCAAAAGTGTTGTGTGCCAGGTTTCATGCAAAACAAACCAAGGTTTGAGTTACTTTATGAGCAAAAGTGTAAAAAACGCTTAAAACACCTTAAAATCGAAGAATAACACGTAATTTGTAGCATATGACTCAATTCTAACCACTTTAACACAATAATATACAGCAAATAGTGTTATGTGCCAAGTTTCGTTCAAAACAAACCATGTTTGAGCTACTTTATGCGCAAAAGGGCCAAAAAGCTTAAAAGCCCTTAAAAATCGCAACTTAACACGTAATTTCTAGCAAAAGACTATGATTTTCAATTCTAACCACTTCAACACAATTAATATATACCAAAAAGTGTTGTGTGCCATGTTTCGTGCAAAACAAACCAAGTTTGAGCTACTTTATGAGCAATAGAGCAAGAAACGCTTAAAAAACCCCTTAAAATCGGAACTTAACACGAAATTAATAGCATATGACTATGATTTTTAATTCTAACCACTTCAACACAATAAAATAACCAAATAGTGTTGTGTGCCAAGTTTCGTGCAAAACAAACCATGTTTCAGCTACTTTATGCACAAAAGTGCCAAAAACGCTTAAAAAACCCTTAAAATCGCAACTTAACACGTAATTTGGAGAAAATGACTATGATTTTCATTTATAACCAACTTCAACACAATAATATATATCAAATAGTGTTGTGTGCCAAGTTTCGTGCAAACAAACCAAGTTTGAGCTACTTATGAGCAAAAGTGCCAAAAAACGCTTAAAAACCCTTAAATCGCAACTTAACACGTAATTTTATAGCATATGACTATGATTTTCAATTCTAACCACTTCAACACAATAATATATTCCCAAATAGTGTTGTGTGCCAAGTTTCGTACAAAACAAATCATGTTTGAGCTACTTTATGCACAAAAGTGCGAAAAACGCTTAAAAACCCTAAAAATCAACTTAACACTTAATTTATAGCATATGACTATGATTTTCAATTCTAACCACTTCAACACAATAATATATACCAAATAGTGTTGTGTGCCAAGTTTCGTGCAAAACAAACCATGTTTGAGTTACTTTATGCGCAAAAGTGCCAAAAACGCTTAAAAACCCTTAAAATCGCAACTTAACACGTAATTTGTAGCAAATAACTATGATTTTCAATTCTAACCACTTCAACACAATAATATATACCCAAAAGTGTTGTGTGCCAGGTTTCATGCAAAACAAACCAAGTTTGAGTTACTTTATGAGCAAAAGTGTAAAAAACGCTTAAAACCCCTTAAAATCGAAAAATAACACGTAATTTGTAGCATATGACTCAATTCTAACAACTTCAACACAATAATATACACCAAATAGTGTTATGGGCCAAGTTTCGTTCAAAACAAACCATGTTTGAGCTACTTTATGCGCAAAAGGGCCAAAAACGCTTAAAAGCCCTTAAAATCGCAACTTAACACGTAATTTCTAGCACATGACTATGATTTTCAATTCTAACCACTTCAACACAATAATATATACCAAGAAGTGTTGTGTGCCATGTTTCGTGCAAAATAAACCAAGTTTGAGCTACTTTATGAGCAATAGAGCAAGAAACGTTTAAAAACCCTTAAAATCGGAACTTACACGAAATTAATAGCATATGACTATGATTTTCAATTTTAACCACTTCAACACAATAATATATACCAAATATTGTTGTGTGCCAAGTTTCGTGCAAAACAAACCATGTTTGAGCTACTTCATGCACAAAAGTGCCAAAAAACGCTTAAAAAACCCTTAAAATCGCAACTTAACACGTAATTTGGAGAAAATGACTATGATTTTCAATTATAACCACTTCAACACAATAATATATATCAAATAGTGTTGTGTGCCAAGTTTCATGCAAAACAAACCAAGTTTGAGCTACTTTATGAGCAAAAGTGCCAAAAACGATTAAAAACCCTTAAAATCGCAACTTAACACGTAATTTATAGCATATGACTATGCTTTTCAATTCTAACCACTTCAACACAATAATATATACTAAAAAGTGTTGTGTGCCATGTTTCGTGCAAAATAAACCAAGTTTGAGCTACTTTATGTGAAATAGAGCAAGAAACGCTTAAAAAACCTTAAAATTGCAACTTAACACGTAATTAATAGCATATTACTATGTTTTCAATTCTAACTACTTCAACACAATAATATATACCAAATAGTGTTGTGTGCCAAGTTTCGTGCAAAACAAACCATGTTTGAGCTACTATACGCACAAAAGTGCCAAAAACGCTAAAAAACCCTTTAAATCGCAACTTAACACTTAATTTATAGCATATGACTATGATTTTCAATTATAACCAATTCAACACAATAATATAAACCAAATAGTGTAGTGTGCCAAGTTTCGTACAAAACAAACCAAGTTTGAGCTACTTTATGAGCAAAAGTGGCAAAAACGCTTAAAAACCTTTAAAATCGCAACTTAAAACGTAATTTATAGCATATGACTATGATTTTCAATTCTAACCACTTCAACACAATAATATATACCAAATAGTGTTTGTGTGCCAAGTTTCGTGCAAAACAAACCATGTTTGAGTTACTTTATGCGCAAAAGTGCCAAAAAACGCTTAAAAACCCTTAAAATCGCAACTTAACACGTAATTTGTAACAAATAACTATTATTTTAAATTCTAACCACTTCAACACAATAATATATACCAAAACGTGTTGTGTGGCAAGTTTCATGCAAAACAAACCAAGGTTTGAGCTACTTATGAGCAAAAGTGTAAAAAAACGCTTAAAACCCCTTTAAAATCGAAACATAACACGTAATTTGTAGCATATGACTCAATTCTAACCACTTCAACACAATAATATATACCAAATAGTGTTTGTGTGCCAAGTTTCGTGCAAAACAAACCATGTTTTAAGCTACTTTATGCGCAAAAGTGCCAAAAACGCTTAAAAACACTTAAAATCGCAACATAACACGTAATTTCTAGCATATGACTATGATTTTCTATTCTAACGACTTCAACACAATAATATATACAAAAAGTGTTGTGTGCCAAGTTTCATGCAAACAAACCAAGTTTGAGCTACTTCGTGAGCAAAACTGTAAACGCTTAAAACCCCTTAAAATCAAAAAATAACACGTAATTTGTAGCATATGACTCATTCTAACCACTTCAACACAATAATATACACCAAATAGTGTTATGTGCCAAGTTTCGTTCAAAACAAACCAAGTTTGAGCTACTTTATGCGCAAAAGGGCCAAAAACGCTTAAAAGCCCTTAAAATCGCAACTTAACACGTAATTTCTAGCATATGACTATGATTTTCAATTCTAACCACTTCAACACAATAATATATACCAAAAAGTGTTGTGTGCCATGTTTCGTGCAAAACAAACCAAGTTGAGCTACTTTATGAGCAATAGAGCAAGAAACGCTTAAAAACCCTTAAAATCGGAACTTAACACGAAATTAATAGCATATAACTATGATTTTCAATTCTAACCACTTCAACACAATAATATATACCAAATAGTGTTGTGTGCCAAGTTTCATGCAAAACAAACCATGTTTGAGCTACTTTATGCGCAAAAGGGCCAAAAACGCTTAAAAACCCTTAAAATCGCAACTTAACACGTAATTTCTAGCATATGACTATGATTTGCAATTCTAACAACTTCAACAAAATAATATATACAAAAACTGTTGTGTGCCAAGTTTCGTGCAAAACAAACTAAGTTGGAACTACTTTATGAGCAAAAAAGCAAGAAACGCTTAAAACCCTTAAAATCGCAACTTAACACGTAATTTATAGCATATGACTGTGATTTTCAACTCTAACCACTTTAAGACAATCATATATACTAAATAGTGTTGTGTGCCAAGTTTTCGTGCGAAACAAACCATGTTTTGAGGTACTTTATGCGCAAAAGTGCCAAAAATGCTTAAAAACCCTTAAAATCGCAACTTAACACGTAATTTGTAGCAAATGACTATGATTTTCAATTCTAACCACTTACAACACAATAGTATATACCAAATAGTATTGTGTGTCAGTTTCATGCAAAACAAACCAAGTTTGAGCTACTTTGTGAGCAAAAGTGTAAACGCTTAAAACCCCTTAAAATCGAAAAATAACACGTAATTTGTAGCATATGACTCTATTCTAACCACTTCAACACAATAATATACACCAAATAGTGTTATGTGCCAAGTTTCGTTCAAAACAAACCATGTTTAAGCTACTTTATGCGCAAAAGGGCCAAAAACGCTTAAAAGCCGTAAAATCGCAACTTAACACGTAATTTCTAGCATATGACTATGATTTTCAATTCTAACCACTTCAACACAATAATATATACCAAAAAGTGTTGTGTGGCCATGTTTCGTGCAAAACATACCAAGTTTGAGCTACTTTATGAGCAACAGAGCAAGAAACGCTTAAAAACCCTTAAAATCAGAACTTAACACGAAATTAATAGCATATGACTATGATTTTCAATTCTAACCACTTCAACACAATAATATATACCAAATAGTGTTGTGTGCCAAGTTTCATGCAAAACAAACCATGTTTGAGCTACTTTATGCACAAAAGTGCCAAAAACGCTTAAAAACCCTTAAAATCGCAACTTAACACGTAATTTGGAGAAAATGACTATGATTTTCAATTATAACCACTTCAACACAATAATATATATCAAATAGTGTTGTGTGCCAAGTTTCGTGCAAAACAAACCAAGTTTGAGCTACTTTATGAGCAAAAGTGCCAAAAACGCTTAAAAAACCTTTAAAATCGCAACTTAACACGTAATTTATAGCATATGACTATGCTTTTCAATTCTAACCACTTCAACACAATAATATATACCAAAAAGTGTTGTGTGCCATGTTTCGTGCAAAAACAAACCAAGTTTGAGCTTCTTTATGAGCAATAGAGCAAGAAACGCTTAAAAAGCCCTTAAAATCGCAACTTAACACGTAATTAATAGCATATTACTAAGATTTTCAATTCTAACCACTTCAACACAATAATATATACTAAATAGTGTTGTGTGCCAAGTTTCGTGCAAAACAAACCATGTTTGAGCTACTTTACGGACAAAAGTGTCAAAAACGCTTAAAAACCCTTAAAATCGCAACTTAACATGTAATTTGGAGAAAATGACTATGATTTTCAATTATAACCACTTCAACACAATTATATATACCAAATAGTGTAGTGTGCCAAGTTTCGTGCAAAACAAACCAAGTTTGAGCTACTTTATGAGCAAAAGTGGCAAAAACGCTTAAAAACCTTTAAAATCGCAACTTAAAACGTAATTTATAGCATATGACTATGATTTAAATTCTAACCACTTCAACACAATAATATATACCAAATAGTGTTGTGTGCCAAGTTTCGTGCAAAACAAACCATGTTTGAGTTACTTTATGCGCAAAAGTGCCAAAAACGCTTAAAAACCCTTAAAATCGCAACTTAACACGTAATTTGTAGCAAATAACTATGATTTTAAATTCTAACCACTTCAACACAATAATATATACCAAAACGTGTTGTGGTGCCAAGGTTTCATGCAAAACAAACCAAGTTTGAGCTACTTTATGAGCAAAAGTGTAAAAAACGCTTAAAACCCCTTAAAATCGAAACATAACACGTAATTTGTAGCATATGACTCAATTCTAACCACTTCAACACAATAATATATACCAAATAGTGTTGTGTGCCAAGTTTCGTGCAAAACAAACCATGTTTGAGCTACTTTATGCGCAAAAGTGCCAAAACGCTTAAAAACACTTAAAATCGCAACTTAACACGTAATTCTAGCATATGACTATGATTTTCTATTCTAACGGACTTCAACACAATAATATATAACAAAAAGTGTTCTGTGCCAAGTTTCATGCAAAACAAACCAAGTTTGAGCTACTTTGTGAGCAAAAGTATAAACGCTTAAAACCCCTTAAAATCGAAAAATAACACGTAATTTGTAGCATATGACTCAATTCTAACACTTCAACACAATAATATACACCAAATAGTGTAATGTGCCAAGTTTCGTTCAAAACAAACCATGTTTGAGCTACTTTATGTGCAAAAGGCTAAAAAACGCTTAAAAACCCTTAAAATCGCAACTTAACACATAATTTCTAGCATATGACTATGATTTGCAATTCTAACCACTTCAACACAATAATATATACTAAATAGTGTAGTGTGCTAAGTTTCGTGCAAAACAAACCAAGTTTTGAGCTACTTTATGAGCAAAAGTGCCAAAAACGCTTAAAAACCTTTAAAATCGCAACTTAACACGTAATTTATAGCATATGACTATGCTTTTCAATTCTAACAACTTAAACACTATAATATATACCAAAAAGTGTTGTGTGCCATGTTTCGTGCAAAAAACAAACCAAGTTTGAGCTTCTTTATGAGCAATAGAGCAAGAAACGCTTAAAAAGCCCTTAAAATCGCAACTTAACACGTAATTAATAGCATATTACTAAGATTTTCAATTCTAACCACTTCAACACAATAATATATACCAAATAGTGTTGTGTGCCAAGTTTTCGTGCAAAACAAACCATGTTTGAGCTACTTTATGCACAAAAGTGCCAAAAACGCTTAAAAACCCTTAAAATCGCAACTTAACACGTAATTTGGAGAAAATGACTATGATTTTCAATTATAAACCACTTCAACACAATAATATATATCAAATAGTGTTGTGTGCCAAGTTTCGTGCAAAACAAACCAAGTTTGAGCTACTTTATGAGCAAAAGTGCCAAAAACGATTAAAAACCCTTAAAATCGCAACTTAACACGTAATTTATAGCATATGACTATGCTTTTCAATTCTAACCACTTCAACACAATAATATATACTAAAAAGTGTTGTGTGCCATGTTTCGTGCAAAATAAACCAAGTTTGAGCTACTTTATGTGCAATAGAGCAAGAAACGCTTGAAAAACCTTAAAATTGCAACTTAACACGTAATTAATAGCATATTACTATGATTTTCAATTCTAACTACTTCAACACAATAATATATACCAAATAGTGTTGTGTGCCAAGTTTCGTGCAAAACAAACCATGTTTGAGCTACTATATGCACAAAAGTGCCAAAACGCTAAAAAACCCTTTAAATCGCAACTTAACACTTAATTTATAGCATATGACTATGATTTTCAATTATAACCACTTCAACACAATAATATAAACCAAATAGTGTAGTGTGCCAAGTTTCGTGCAAAACAAACCAAGTTTGAGCTACTTTATGAGCAAAAGTGGCAAAAACGCTTAAAAACCTTTAAAATCGCAACTTAAAACGTAATTTATAGCATATGACTATGATTTTAAATTCTAACCACTTCAACACAATAATATATACCAAATAGTGTTGTGTGCCAAGTTTCGTGCAAAACAAACCATGTTTGAGTTACTTTATGCGCAAAAGTGCCAAAAACGCTTAAAAACCCTTAAAATCGCAACTTAACACGTAATTTGTAACAAATAACTATGATTTTAAATTCTAACCACTTCAACACAATAATATATACCAAAACGTGTTGTGTGCCAAGTTTCATGCAAAACAAACCAAGTTTGAGCTACTTTATGAGCAAAAGTGTAAAAAACGCTTAAAACCCCTTAAAATCGAAACATAACACGTAATTTGTAGCATATGACTCAATTCTAACCACTTCAACACAATAATATATACCAAATAGTGTTGTGTGCCAAGTTTCGTGCAAAACAAACCATGTTTAAGCTACTTTATGCGCAAAAGTGCCAAAAACGCTTAAAAACACTTAAAATCGCAACATAACACGTAATTTCTAGCATATGACTATGATTTTCTATTCTAACGACTTCAACACAATAATATATAACAAAAAGTGTTGTGTGCCAAGTTTCATGCAAAACAAACCAAGTTTGAGCTACTTCGTGAGCAAAACTGTAAACGCTTAAAACCCCTTAAAATCAAAAAATAACACGTAATTTGTAGCATATGACTCAATTCTAACCACTTCAACACAATAATATACACCAAATAGTGTTATGTGCCAAGTTTCGTTCAAAACAAACCATGTTTGAGCTACTTTATGCGCAAAAGGGCCAAAAACGCTTAAAAGCCCTTAAAATCGCAAACTTAACACGTAATTTCTAGCATATGACTATGATTTTCAATTCTAACCACTTCAACACAATAATATATACCAAAAAGTGTTGTGTGCCATGTTTCGTGCAAAACAAACCAAGTTTGAGCTAGTTTATGAGCAATAGAGCAAGAAACGCTTAAAAACCCTTAAAATCGGAACTTAACACGAAATTAATAGCATATAACTATGATTTTCAATTCTAACCACTTCAACACAATAATATATACCAAATAGTGTTGTGTGCCAAGTTTCATGCAAAACAAACCATGTTTGAGCTACTTTATGCGCAAAAGGGCCAAAAACGCTTAAAAACCCTTAAAATCGCAACTTAACACGTAATTTCTTGCATATGACTATGATTTGCAATTCTAACCACTTCAACAAAATAATATATACCAAAAACTGTTGTGTGCCAAGTTTCGTGCAAAACAAACTAAGTTGGAACTACTTTATGAGCAAAAAAGCAAGAAACGCTTAAAAACCCTTAAAATCGCAACTTAACACGTAATTTATAGCATATGACTGTGATTTTCAACTCTAACCACTTTAAGACAATCATATATACTAAATAGTGTTGTGTGCCAAGTTTCGTGCGAAACAAACCATGTTTGAGGTACTTTATGCGCAAAAGTGCCAAAAATGCTTCAAAACCCTTAAAATCGCAACTTAACACGTAATTTGTAGCAAATGACTATGATTTTCAATTCTAACCACTTCAACACAATAATATATACCAAATAGTATTGTGTGTCAAGTTTCATGCAAAACAAACCAAGTTTGAGCTACTTTGTGAGCAAAAGTGTAAACGCTTAAAACCCCTTAAAATCGAAAAATAACACGTAATTTGTAGCATATGACTCAATTCTAACCACTTCAACACAATAATATACACCAAATAGTGTTATGTGCCAAGTTTCGTTCAAAACAAACCATGTTTGAGCTACTTTATGCGCAAAAGGGCCAAAAACGCTTAAAAGCCCTTAAAATCGCAATTTAACACGTAATTTCTAGCATATGACTATGATTTTCAATTCTAACCACTTCAACACAATAATATATACCAAAAAGTGTTGTGTGCCATGTTTCGTGCAAAACAAACCAAGTTTGAGCTACTTTATGAGCAATAGAGAAAGAAACGCTTAAAAACCCTTAAAATCGGAACTTAACACGAAATTAATAGCATATGACTATGATTTTCAATTCTAACCACTTCAACACAATAATGTATACCAAATAGTGTTGTGTGCCAAGTTTCATGCAAAACAAACCATGTTTGAGCTACTTTATGCACAAAAGTGCCAAAAACGCTTAAAAACCCTTAAAATCGCAACTTAACACGTAATTTGGAGAAAATGACTATGATTTTCAATTATAACCACTTCAACACAATAATATATATCAAATAGTGTTGTGTGCCAAGTTTCGTGCAAAACAAACCAAGTTTGAGCTACTTTATGAGCAAAAGTGGCAAAAACGCTTAAAAACCTTTAAAATCGCAACTTAAAACGTAATTTATAGCATATGACTATGATTTTCAATTCTAACCACTTCAACACAATAATATATACCAAATAGTGTTGTGTGCCAAGTTTCGTGCAAAACAAACCATGCTTGAGTTACTTTATGCGCAAAAGTGCCAAAAACGCTTAAAACCCCTTAAAATCGAAACATAACACGTAATTTGTAGCATATGACTCAATTCTAACCACTTCAACACAATAATATATACCAAATAGTGTTGTGTGCCAAGTTTCGTGCAAAACAAACCATGTTTGAGCTACTTTATGCGCAAAAGTGCCAAAAACGCTTAAAAACACTTAAAATCGCAACTTAACACGTAATTTCTAGCATATGACTATGATTTTCTATTCTAACGACTTCAACACAATAATATATAACAAAAAGTGTTCTGTGCCAAGTTTCATGCAAAACAAACCAAGTTTGAGCTACTTTGTGAGCAAAAGTATAAACGCTTAAAACCCCTTAAAATCGAAAAATAACACGTAATTTGTAGCATATGACTCAATTCTAACCACTTCAACACAATAATATACACCAAATAGTGTTATGTGCCAAGTTTCGTTCAAAACAAACCATGTTTGAGCTACTTTATGTGCAAAAGGGCCAAAAACGCTTAAAAACCCTTAAAATCGCAACTTAACACATAATTTCTAGCATATGACTATGATTTGCAATTCTAACCACTTCAACACAATAATATATACCAAATAGTGTAGTGTGCCAAGAGTTTCGTGCAAAACAAACCAAGTTTGAGCTACTTTATGAGCAAAAGTGCCAAAAAACGCTTAAAAACCTTAAAATCGCAACTTAACACGTAATTTATAGCATATGACTATGCTTTTCAATTCTAACAACTTAAACACTATAATATATACCAAAAAGTGTTGTGTGCCATGTTTCGTGCAAAAACAAACCAAGTTTGAGCTTCTTTATGAGCAATAGAGCAAGAAACGCTTAAAAGCCCTTAAAATCGCAACTTAACACGTAATTAATAGCATATTACTAAGATTTTCAATTCTAACCACTTCAACACAATAATATATACCAAATAGTGTTGTGTGCCAAGTTTCGTGCAAAATAAACCATGTTTGAGATACTTTACGGACAAAAGTGTCAATAACGCTTAAAAACCCTTAAAATCGCAACTTAACACGTAATTTGGAGAAAATGACTATGATTTTCAATTATAACCACTTCAACACAATAATATATACCAAATAGTGTAGTGTGCCAAGTTTCGTGCAAAACAAACCAAGTTTGAGCTACTTTATGAGCAAAAGTGGCAAAAACGCTTAAAAAGCTTTAAAATCGCAACTTAAAACGTAATTTATAGCATATGACTATGATTTCAATTCTAACCACTTCAACACAATAATATATACCAAATAGTGTTGTGTGCCAAGTTTCGTGCAAAACAAACCATGTTTGAGTTACTTTATGCGCAAAAGTGCCAAAAACGCTTAAAAACCCTTAAAATCGCAACTTAACACGTAATTTGTAGCAAATAACTATGATTTTAAATTCTAACCACTTCAACACAATAATATATACCAAAACGTGTTGTGTGCTAGGTTTCATGCAAAACAAACCAAGTTTGAGCTACTTTATGAGCAAAAGTGTAAAAAACGCTTAAAACCCCTTAAAATCGAAACATAACACGTAATTTGTAGCATATGACTCAATTCTAACCACTTCAACACAATACTATATACCAAATAGTGTTGTGTACCAAGTTTCGTGCAAAACAAACCATGTTTGAGCTACTTTATGCGCAAAAGTGCCAAAAACGCTTAAAAACACTTAAAATCGCAACTTAACACGTAATTTCTAGCATATGACTATGATTTTCTATTCTAACGACTTCAACACAATAATATATAACAAAAAGTGTTCTGTGCCAAGTTTCATGCAAAACAAACCAAGTTTGAGCTACTTTGTGAGCAAAAGTGTAAACGCTTAAAACCCCTTAAAATCGAAAAATAACACGTAATTTGTAGCATATGACTCAATTCTAACCACTTCAACACAATAATATACACCAAATAGTGTTATGTGCCAAGTTTCGTTCAAAACAAACCATGTTTGAGCTACTTTATGTGCAAAAGGGCCAAAAACGCTTAAAAGCCCTTAAAATCGCAACTTAACACGTAATTTCTAGCATATGACTATGATTTTCAATTCTAACCACTTCAACACAAAAATATATACCAAAAAGTGTTGTGTGCCATGTTTCGTGCAAAACAAACCAAGTTTGAGCTACTTTATGAGCAATAGAGCAAGAAACGCTTAAAAACCCTTAAAATCGGAACTTAACACGAAATTAATAGCATATGACTATGATTTTCAATTCTAACCACTTCAACACAATAATATATACCAAATAGTGTTGTGTGCCAAGTTTCATGCAAAACAAACCATGTTTGAGCTACTTTATGCACAAAAGTGCCAAAAACGCTTAAAAACCCTTAAAATCGCAACTTAACACGTAATTTGGAGAAAATGACTATGATTTTCAATTATAACCACTTCAACACAATAATATATATCAAATAGTGTTGTGTGCCAAGTTTCGTGCAAAACAAACCAAGTTTGAGCTACTTTATGAGCAAAAGTGCCAAAAACGCTTAAAAACCTTTAAAATCGCAACTTAACACGTAATTTATAGCATATGACTATGCTTTTCAATTCTAACCACTTAAACACAATAATATATACCAAAAAGTGTTGTGTGCCATGTTTCGTGCAAAAACAAACCAAGTTTGAGCTTCTTTATGAGCAATAGAGCAAGAAACGCTTAAAAAGCCCTTAAAATCGCAACTTAACACGTAATTAATAGCATATTACTAAGATTTTCAATTCTAACCACTTCAACACAATAATATATACCAAATAGTGTTGTGTGCCAAGTTTCGTGCAAAACAAACCATGTTTGGGCTACTTTACGGACAAAAGTGTCAATAACGCTTAAAAACCCTTAAAATCGCAACTTAACACGTAATTTGGAGAAAATGACTATGATTTTCAATTATAACCACTTCAACACAATAATATATACCAAATAGTGTAGTGTGCCAAGTTTCGTGCAAAACAAACCAAGTTTGAGCTACTTTATGAGCAAAAGTGGCAAAAACGCTTAAAAACCTTTAAAATCGCAACTTAAAACGTAATTTATAGCATATGACTATGATTTTCAATTCTAACCACTTCAACACAATAATATATACCAAATAGTGTTGTGTGCCAAGTTTCGTGCAAAACAAACCATGTTTGAGTTACTTTATGCGCAAAAGTGCCAAAAACGCTTAAAAACCCTTAAAATCGCAACTTAACACGTAATTTGTAGCAAATAACTATGATTTTAAATTCTAACCACTTCAACACAATAATATATACCAAAACGTGTTGTGTGCCAGGTTTCATGCAAAACAAACCAAGTTTGAGCTACTTTATGAGCAAAAGTGTAAAAAACGCTTAAAACCCCTTAAAATCGAAACATAACACGTAATTTGTAGCATATGACTCAATTCTAACCACTTCAACACAATAATATATACCAAATAGTGTTGTGTGCCAAGTTTCGTGCAAAACAAACCATGTTTGAGCTACTTTATGCGCAAAAGTGCCAAAAACGCTTAAAAACACTTAAAATCGCAACTTAACACGTAATTTCTAGCATATGACTATGATTTTCTATTCTAACGACTTCAACACAATAATATATAACAAAAAGTGTTCTGTGCCAAGTTTCATGCAAAACAAACCAAGTTTGAGCTACTTTGTGAGCAAAAGTGTAAACGCTTAAAACCCCTTAAAATCGAAAAATAACACGTAATTTGTAGCATATGACTCAATTCTAACCACTTCAACAGAATAATATACACCAAATAGTGTTATGTGCCAAGTTTCGTTCAAAACAAACCATGTTTGAGCTACTTTATGCGCAAAAGGGCCAAAAACGTTTAAAAACCCTTAAAATCGCAACTTAACACATAATTTCTAGCATATGACTATGATTTGCAATTCTAACCACTTCAACAAAATAATATATACCAAAAAGTGTTGTGTGCCAAGTTTCGTGCAAAACAAACTAAGTTGGAACAACTTTATGAGCAAAAGAGCAAGAAACGCTTAAAAACCCTTAAAATCGCAACTTAACACGTAATTTATAGCATATGACTGTGATTTTCAACTCTAACCACTTTAAGACAATAATATATACTAAATAGTGTTGTGTGCCAAGTTTCGTGCGAAACAAACCATGTTTGAGGTACTTTATGCGCAAAAGTGCCAAAAATGCTTAAAGACCCTTAAAATCGCAACTTAACACGTAATTTGTAGCAAATGACTATGATTTTCAATTCTAACCACTTCAACACAATAATATATACCAAATAGTATTGTGTGTCAAGTTTCATGCAAAACAAACCAAGTTTGAGCTACTTTGTGAGCAAAAGTGTAAACGCTTAAAACCCCTTAAAATCGAAAAATAACACGTAATTTGTAGCATATGACTCAATTCTAACCACTTCAACACAATAATATACACCAAATAGTGTTATGTGCCAAGTTTCGTTCAAAACAAACCATGTTTGAGCTACTTTATGTGCAAAAGGGCCAAAAACGCTTAAAAGCCCTTAAAATCGCAACTTAACACGTAATTTCTAGCATATGACTATGATTTTCAATTTTAACCACTTCAACACAATAATATATACCAAAAAGTGTTGTGTGCCATGTTTCGTGCAAAACAAACCAAGTTTGAGCTACTTTATGAGCAATAGAGCAAGAAACGCTTAAAAACCCTTAAAATCGGAACTTAACACGAAATTAATAGCATATGACTATGATTTTCAATTCTAACCACTTCAACACAATAATATATACCAAATAGTGTTGTGTGCCAAGTTTCATGCAAAATAAACCATGTTTGAGCTACTTTATGCACAAAAGTGCCAAAAACGCTTAAAAACCCTTAAAATCGCAACTTAACACGTAATTTGGAGAAAATGACTATGATTTTCAATTATAACCACTTCAACACAATAATATATATCAAATAGTGTTGTGTGCCAAGTTTCGTGCAAAACAAACCAAGTTTGAGATACTTTATGAGCAAAAGTGCCAAAAATGCTTAAAAACCTTTAAAATCGCAACTTAACACGTAATTTATAGCATATGACTATGCTTTTCAATTCTAACCACTTAAACACAATAATATATACCAAAAAGTGTTGTGTGCCATGTTTCGTGCAAAAACAAACCAAGTTTGAGCTTCTTTATGAGCAATAGAGCAAGAAACGCTTAAAAAGCCCTTAAAATCGCAACTTAACACGTAATTAATAGCATATTACTAAGATTTTCAATTCTAACCACTTCAACACAATAATATATACCAAATAGTGTTGTGTGCCAAGTTTCGTGCAAAACAAACCATGTTTGAGCTACTTTACGGACAAAAGTGTCAATAACGCTTAAAAACCCTTAAAATCGCAACTTAACACGTAATTTGGAGAAAATGACTATGATTTTCAATTATAACCACTTCAACACAATAATATATACCAAATAGTGTAGTGTGCCAAGTTTCGTGCAAAACAAACCAAGTTTGAGCTACTTTATAAGCAAAAGTGGCAAAAACGCTTAAAAACCTTTAAAATCGCAACTTAAAACGTAATTTATAGCATATGACTATGATTTTCAATTCTAACCACTTCAACACAATAATATATACCAAATAGTGTTGTGTGCCAAGTTTCGTGCAAAACAAACCATGTTTGAGTTACTTTATGCGCAAAAGTGCCAAAAACGCTTAAAAACCCTTAAAATCGCAACTTAACACGTAATTTGTAGCAAATAACTATGATTTTAAATTCTAACCACTTCAACACAATAATATATACTAAAACGTGTTGTGTGCCAGGTTTCATGCAAAACAAACCAAGTTTGAGCTACTTTATGAGCAAAAAGGTAAAAAACGCTTAAAACCCCTTAAAATCGAAACATAACACGTAATTTGTAGCATATGACTCAATTCTAACCACTTCAACACAATAATATATACCAAATAGTGTTGTGTGCCAAGTTTCGTGCAAAACAAACCATGTTTGAGCTACTTTATGCGCAAAAGTGCCAAAAACGCTTAAAAACACTTAAAATCGCAACTTAACACGTAATTTCTAGCATATGACTATGATTTTCTATTCTAACGACTTCAACACAATAATATATAACAAAAAGTGTTCTGTGCCAAGTTTCATGCAAAACAAACCAAGTTTGAGCTACTTTGTGAGCAAAAGTGTAAACGCTTAAAACCCCTTAAAATCGAAAAATAACACGTAATTTGTAGCATATGACTCAATTCTAACCACTTCAACACAATAATATACACCAAATAGTGTTATGTGACAAGTTTCGTTCAAAACAAACCATGTTTGAGCTACTTTATGTGCAAAAGGGCCAAAAACGCTTAAAAGCCCTTAAAATCGCAACTTAACACGTAATTTCTAGCATATGACTATGATTTTCAATTCTAACCACTTCAACACAATAATATATACCAAAAAGTGTTGTGTGCCATGTTTCGTGCAAAACAAACCAAGTTTGAGCTACTTTATGAGCAATAGAGCAAGAAACGCTTAAAAACCCTTAAAATCGGAACTTAACACGAAATTAATAGTATATGACTATGATTTTCAATTCTAACCACTTCAACACAATAATATATACCAAATAGTGTTGTGTGCCAAGTTTCATGCAAAACAAACCATGTTTGAGCTACTTTATGCACAAAAGTGCCAAAAACGCTTAAAAACCCTTAAAATCGCAACTTAACACGTAATTTGGAGAAAATGACTATGATTTTCAATTATAACCACTTCAACACAATAATATATATCAAATAGTGTTGTGTGCCAAGTTTCGTGCAAAACAAACCAAGTTTGAGCTACTTTATGAGCAAAAGTGCCAAAAACGCTTAAAAACCTTTAAAATCGCAACTTAACACGTAATTTATAGCATATGACTATGCTTTTCAATTCTAACCACTTAAACACAATAATATATACCAAAAAGTGTTGTGTGCCATGTTTCGTGCATAAACAAACCAAGTTTGAGCTTCTTTATGAGCAATAGAGCAAGAAACGCTTAAAAAGCCCTTAAAATCGCAACTTAACACGTAATTAATAGCATATTACTAAGATTTTCAATTCTAACCACTTCAACACAATAATATATACCAAATAGTGTTGTGTGCCAAGTTTCGTGCAAAACAAACCATGTTTGAGCTACTTTACGGACAAAAGTGTCAATAACGCTTAAAAACCCTTAAAATCGCAACTTAACACGTAATTTGGAGAAAATGACTATGATTTTCAATTATAACCACTTCAACACAATAATATATACCAAATAGTGTAGTGTGCCAAGTTTCGTGCAAAACAAACCAAGTTTGAGCTACTTTATGAGCAAAAGTGGCAAAAACGCTTAAAAACCTTTAAAATCGCAACTTAAAACGTAATTTATAGCATATGACTATGATTTTCAATTCTAACCACTTCAACAAAATAATATATACCAAATAGTGTTGTGTGCCAAGTTTCGTGCAAAACAAACCATGTTTGAGTTACTTTATGCGCAAAAGTGCCAAAAACGCTTAAAAACCCTTAAAATCGCAACTTAACACGTAATTTGTAGCAAATAACTATGATTTTAAATTCTAACCACTTCAACACAATAATATATACCAAAACGTGTTGTGTGCCAGGTTTCATGCAAAACAAACCAAGTTTGAGCTACTTTTTGAGCAAAAGTGTAAAAAACGCTTAAAACCCCTTAAAATCGAAACATAACACGTAATTTGTAGCATATGACTCAATTCTAACCACTTCAACACAATAATATATACCAAATAGTGTTGTGTGCCAAGTTTCGTGCAAAACAAACCATGTTTGAGCTACTTTATGAGCAAAAGTGCCAAAAACGCTTAAAAACCTTTAAAATCGCAACTTAACACGTAATTTATAGCATATGATTATGCTTTTCAATTCTAACCACTTAAACACAATAATATATACCAAAAAGTGTTGTGTGCCATGTTTCGTGCAAAAACAAACCAAGTTTGAGCTTCTTTATGAGCAATAGAGCAAGAAACGCTTAAAAAGCCCTTAAAATCGCAACTTAACACGTAATTAATAGCATATTACTAAGATTTTCAATTCTAACCACTTCAACACAATAATATATACCAAATAGTGTTGTGTGCCAAGTTTCGTGCAAAACAAACCATGTTTGAGCTACTTTACGGACAAAAGTGTCAATAACGCTTAAAAACCCTTAAAATCGCAACTTAACACATAATTTGGAGAAAATGACTATGATTTTCAATTATAACCACTTCAACACAATAATATATACCAAATAGTGTAGTGTGCCAAGTTTCGTGCAAAACAAACCAAGTTTGAGCTACTTTATAAGCAAAAGTGGCAAAAACGCTTAAAAACCTTTAAAATCGCAACTTAAAACGTAATTTATAGCATATGACTATGATTTTCAATTCTAACCACTTCAACACAATAATATATACCAAATAGTGTTGTGTGCCAAGTTTCGTGCAAAACAAACCATGTTTGAGTTACTTTATGCGCAAAAGTGCCAAAAACGCTTAAAAACCCTTAAAATCGCAACTTAACACGTAATTTGTAGCAAATAACTATGATTTTAAATTCTAACCACTTCAACACAATAATATATACCAAAACGTGTTGTGTGCCAGGTTTCATGCAAAACAAACCAAGTTTGAGCTACTTTATGAGCAAAAAGGTAAAAAACGCTTAAAACCCCTTAAAATCGAAACATAACACGTAATTTGTAGCATATGACTCAATTCTAACCACTTCAACACAATAATATATACCAAATAGTGTTGTGTGCCAAGTTTCGTGCAAAACAAACCATGTTTGAGCTACTTTATGCGCAAAAGTGCCAAAACGCTTAAAAACACTTAAAATCGCAACTTAACACGTAATTTCTTGCATATGACTATGATTTTCTATTCTAACGACTTCAACACAATAATATATAACAAAAAGTGTTCTGTGCCAAGTTTCATGCAAAACAAACCAAGTTTGAGCTACTTTGTGAGCAAAAGTGTAAACGCTTAAAACCGCTTAAAATCGAAAAATAACACGTAATTTGTAGCATATGACTCAATTCTAACCACTTCAACACAATAATATACACCAAATAGTGTTATGTGCCAAGTTTCGTTCAAAACAAACCATGTTTGAGCTACTTTATGCGCAAAAGGGCCAAAAACGTTTAAAAACCCTTAAAATCGCAACTTAACACATAATTTCTAGCATATGACTATGATTTGCAATTCTAACCACTTCAACAAAATAATATATACCAAAAAGTGTTGTGTGCCAAGTTTCGTGCAAAAAAAACTAAGTTGGAACAACTTTATGAGCAAAAGAGCAAGAAACGCTTAAAAACCCTTAAAATCGCAACTTAACACGTAATTTATAGCATATGACTGTGATTTTCAACTCTAACCACTTTAAGACAATAATATATACTAAATAGTGTTGTGTGCCAAGTTTCGTGCGAAACAAACCATGTTTGAGGTACTTTATGCGCAAAAGTGCCAAAAATGCTTAAAAACCCTTAAAATCGCAACTTAACACGTAATTTGTAGCAAATGACTATGATTTTCAATTCTAACCACTTCAACACAATAATATATACCAAATAGTATTGTGTGTCAAGTTTCATGCAAAACAAACCAAGTTTGAGCTACTTTGTGAGCAAAAGTGTAAACGCTTAAAACCCCTTAAAATCGAAAAATAACACGTAATTTGTAGCATATGACTCAATTCTAACCACTTCAACACAATAATATACACCAAATAGTGTTATGTGCCAAGTTTCGTTCAAAACAAACCATGTTTGAGCTACTTTATGTGCAAAAGGGCCAAAAACGCTTAAAAGCCCTTAAAATCGCAACTTAACACGTAATTTCTAGCATATGACTATGATTTTCAATTCTAACCACTTCAACACAATAATATATACCAAAAAGTGTTGTGTGCCATGTTTCGTGCAAAACAAACCAAGTTTGAGCTACTTTATGAGCAATAGAGCAAGAAACGCTTCAAAACCCTTAAAATCGGAACTTAACACGAAATTAATAGCATATGACTATGATTTTCAATTCTAACCACTTCAACACAATAATATATACCAAATAGTGTTGTGTGCCAAGTTTCATGCAAAACAAACCATGTTTGAGCTACTTTATGCACAAAAGTGCCAAAAACGCTTAAAAACCCTTAAAATCGCAACTTAACACGTAATTTGGAGAAAATGACTATGATTTTCAATTATAACCACTTCAACACAATAATATATATCAAATAGTGTTGTGTGCCAAGTTTCGTGCAAAACAAACCAAGTTTGAGCTACTTTATGAGCAAAAGTGCCAAAAACGCTTAAAAACCTTTAAAATCGCAACTTAACACGTAATTTATAGCATATGACTATGCTTTTCAATTCTAACCACTTAAACACAATAATATATACCAAAAAGTGTTGTGTGCCATGTTTCGTGCAAAAACAAACCAAGTTTGAGCTTCTTTATGAGCAATAGAGCAAGAAACGCTTAAAAAGCCCTTAAAATCGCAACTTAACACGTAATTAATAGCATATTACTAAGATTTTCAATTCTAACCACTTCAACACAATAATATATACCAAATAGTGTTGTGTGCCAAGTTTCGTGCAAAACAATCCATGTTTGGGCTACTTTACGGACAAAAGTGTCAATAACGCTTAAAAACCCTTAAAATCGCAACTTAACACGTAATTTGGAGAAAATGACTATGATTTTCAATTATAACCACTTCAACACAATAATATATACCAAATAGTGTAGTGTGCCATGTTTCGTGCAAAACAAACCAAGGTTGAGCTACTTTATGAGCAAAAGTGGCAAAAACGCTTAAAAACCTTTAAAATCGCAACTTAAAACGTAATTTATAGCATATGACTATGATTTTCAATTCTAACCACTTCAACACAATAATATATACCAAATAGTGTTGTGTGCCAAGTTTCGTGCAAAACAAACCATGTTTGAGTTACTTTATGCGCAAAAGTGCTAAAAACGCTTAAAAACCCTTAAAATCGCAACTTAACACGTAATTTGTAGCAAATAACTATGATTTTAAATTCTAACCACTTCAACACAATAATATATACCAAAACGTGTTGTGTGCCAGGTTTCATGCAAAACAAACCAAGTTTGAGCTACTTTATGAGCAAAAGTGTAAAAAACGCTTAAAACCCCTTAAAATCGAAACATAACACGTAATTTGTAGCATATGACTCAATTCTAACCACTTCAACACAATAATATATACCAAATAGTGTTGTGTGCCAAGTTTCGTGCAAAACAAACCATGTTTGAGCTACTTTATGCGCAAAAGTGCCAAAAACGCTTAAAAACACTTAAAATCGCAACTTAACACGTAATTTCTAGCATATGACTATGATTTTCTATTCTAACGACTTCAACACAATAATATATAACAAAAAGTGTTCTGTGCCAAGTTTCATGCAAAACAAACCAAGTTTGAGCTACTTTGTGAGCAAAAGTGTAAACGCTTAAAACCCCTTAAAATCGAAAAATAACACGTAATTTGTAGCATATGACTCAATTCTAACCACTTCAACAGAATAATATACACCAAATAGTGTTATGTGCCAAGTTTCGTTCAAAACAAACCATGTTTGAGCTACTTTATGCGCAAAAGGGCCAAAAACGTTTAAAAACCCTTAAAATCGCAACTTAACACATAATTTCTAGCATATGACTATGATTTGCAATTCTAACCACTTCAACAAAATAATATATACCAAAAAGTGTTGTGTGCCAAGTTTCGTGCAAAACAAACTAAGTTGGAATAACTTTATGAGCAAAAGAGCAAGAAACGCTTAAAAACCCTTAAAATCGCAACTTAACACGTAATTTATAGCATATGACTGTGATTTTCAACTCTAACCACTTTAAGACAATAATATATACTAAATAGTGTTGTGTGCCAAGTTTCGTGCGAAACAAACCATGTTTGAGGTACTTTATGCGCAAAAGTGCCAAAAATGCTTAAAGACCCTTAAAATCGCAACTTAACACGTAATTTGTAGCAAATGACTATGATTTTCAATTCTAACCACTTCAACACAATAATATATACCAAATAGTATTGTGTGTCAAGTTTCATGCAAAACAAACCAAGTTTGAGCTACTTTGTGAGCAAAAGTGTAAACGCTTAAAACCCCTTAAAATCGAAAAATAACACGTAATTTGTAGCATATGACTCAATTCTAACCACTTCAACACAATAATATACACCAAATAGTGTTATGTGCCAAGTTTCGTTCAAAACAAACCATGTTTGAGCTACTTTATGTGCAAAAGGGCCAAAAACGCTTAAAAGCCCTTAAAATCGCAACTTAACACGTAATTTCTAGCATATGACTATGATTTTCAATTTTAACCACTTCAACACAATAATATATACCAAAAAGTGTTGTGTGCCATGTTTCGTGCAAAACAAACCAAGTTTGAGCTACTTTATGAGCAATAGAGCAAGAAACGCTTAAAAACCCTTAAAATCGGAACTTAACACGAAATTAATAGCATATGACTATGATTTTCAATTCTAACCACTTCAACACAATAATATATACCAAATAGTGTTGTGTGCCAAGTTTCATGCAAAACAAACCATGTTTGAGCTACTTTATGCACAAAAGTGCCAAAAACGCTTAAAAACCCTTAAAATCGCAACTTAACACGTAATTTGGAGAAAATGACTATGATTTTCAATTATAACCACTTCAACACAATAATATATATCAAATAGTGTTGTGTGCCAAGTTTCGTGCAAAACAAACCAAGTTTGAGATACTTTATGAGCAAAAGTGCCAAAAATGCTTAAAAACCTTTAAAATCGCAACTTAACACGTAATTTATAGCATATGACTATGCTTTTCAATTCTAACCACTTAAACACAATAATATATACCAAAAAGTGTTGTGTGCCATGTTTCGTGCAAAAACAAACCAAGTTTGAGCTTCTTTATGAGCAATAGAGCAAGAAACGCTTAAAAAGCCCTTAAAATCGCAACTTAACACGTAATTAATAGCATATTACTAAGATTTTCAATTCTAACCACTTCAACACAATAATATATACCAAATAGTGTTGTGTGCCAAGTTTCGTGCAAAACAAACCATGTTTGAGCTACTTTACGGACAAAAGTGTCAATAACGCTTAAAAACCCTTAAAATCGCAACTTAACACGTAATTTGGAGAAAATGACTATGATTTTCAATTATAACCACTTCAACACAATAATATATACCAAATAGTGTAGTGTGCCAAGTTTCGTGCAAAACAAACCAAGTTTGAGCTACTTTATAAGCAAAAGTGGCAAAAACGCTTAAAAACCTTTAAAATCGCAACTTAAAACGTAATTTATAGCATATGACTATGATTTTCAATTCTAACCACTTCAACACAATAATATATACCAAATAGTGTTGTGTGCCAAGTTTCGTGCAAAACAAACCATGTTTGAGTTACTTTATGCGCAAAAGTGCCAAAAACGCTTAAAAACCCTTAAAATCGCAACTTAACACGTAATTTGTAGCAAATAACTATGATTTTAAATTCTAACCACTTCAACACAATAATATATACTAAAACGTGTTGTGTGCCAGGTTTCATGCAAAACAAACCAAGTTTGAGCTACTTTATGAGCAAAAAGGTAAAAAACGCTTAAAACCCCTTAAAATCGAAACATAACACGTAATTTGTAGCATATGACTCAATTCTAACCACTTCAACACAATAATATATACCAAATAGTGTTGTGTGCCAAGTTTCGTGCAAAACAAACCATGTTTGAGCTACTTTATGCGCAAAAGTGCCAAAAACGCTTAAAAACACTTAAAATCGCAACTTAACACGTAATTTCTAGCATATGACTATGATTTTCTATTCTAACGACTTCAACACAATAATATATAACAAAAAGTGTTCTGTGCCAAGTTTCATGCAAAACAAACCAAGTTTGAGCTACTTTGTGAGCAAAAGTGTAAACGCTTAAAACCCCTTAAAATCGAAAAATAACACGTAATTTGTAGCATATGACTCAATTCTAACCACTTCAACACAATAATATACACCAAATAGTGTTATGTGCCAAGTTTCGTTCAAAACAAACCATGTTTGAGCTACTTTATGTGCAAAAGGGCCAAAAACGCTTAAAAGCCCTTAAAATCGCAACTTAACACGTAATTTCTAGCATATGACTATGATTTTCAATTCTAACCACTTCAACACAATAATATATACCAAAAAGTGTTGTGTGCCATGTTTCGTGCAAAACAAACCAAGTTTGAGCTACTTTATGAGCAATAGAGCAAGAAACGCTTAAAAACCCTTAAAATCGGAACTTAACAGGA
The DNA here is from genome assembly GCF_026212465.1 of Amaranthus tricolor. Taxonomy (NCBI): domain Eukaryota; kingdom Viridiplantae; phylum Streptophyta; class Magnoliopsida; order Caryophyllales; family Amaranthaceae; genus Amaranthus; species Amaranthus tricolor. The sequence goes on along the minus strand of NW_026645466.1, from coordinate 13,349 downwards.
AATTAATAGCATATGACTATGATTTTCAATTCTAACCACTTCAACACAATAATATATACCAAATAGTGTTGTGTGCCAAGTTTCATGCAAAACAAACCATGTTTGAGCTACTTTATGCACAAAAGTGCCAAAAACGCTTAAAAACCCTTAAAATCGCAACTTAACACGTAATTTGGAGAAAATGACTATGATTTTCAATTATAACCACTTCAACACAATAATATATATCAAATAGTGTTGTGTGCCAAGTTTCGTGCAAAACAAACCAAGTTTGAGCTACTTTATGAGCAAAAGTGCCAAAAACGCTTAAAAACATTTAAAATCGCAACTTAACACGTAATTTATAGCATATGACTATGCTTTTCAATTCTAACCACTTAAACACAATAATATATACCAAAAAGTGTTGTGTGCCATGTTTCGTGCAAAAACAAACCAAGTTTGAGCTTCTTTATGAGCAATAGAGCAAGAAACGCTTAAAAAGCCCTTAAAATCGCAACTTAACACGTAATTAATAGCATATTACTAAGATTTTCAATTCTAACCACTTCAACACAATAATATATACCAAATAGTGTTGTGTGCCAAGTTTCGTGCAAAACAAACCATGTTTGAGCCACTTTACGGACAAAAGTGTCAATAACGCTTAAAAACCCTTAAAATCGCAACTTAACACGTAATTTGGAGAAAATGACTATGATTTTCAATTATAACCACTTCAACACAATAATATATACCAAATAGTGTAGTGTGCCAAGTTTCGTGCAAAACAAACCAAGTTTGAGCTACTTTATGAGCAAAAGTGGCAAAAACGCTTAAAAACCTTTAAAATCGCAACTTAAAACGTAATTTATAGCATATGACTATGATTTTCAATTCTAACCACTTCAACACAATAATATATACCAAATAGTGTTGTGTGCCAAGTTTCGTGCAAAACAAACCATGTTTGAGTTACTTTATGCGCAAAAGTGCCAAAAACGCTTAAAAACCCTTAAAATCGCAACTTAACACGTAATTTGTAGCAAATAACTATGATTTTAAATTCTAACCACTTCAACACAATAATATATACCAAAACGTGTTGTGTGCCAGGTTTCATGCAAAACAAACCAAGTTTGAGCTACTTTATGAGCAAAAGTGTAAAAAACGCTTAAAACCCCTTAAAATCGAAACATAACACGTAATTTGTAGCATATGACTCAATTCTAACCACTTCAACACAATAATATATACCAAATAGTGTTGTGTGCCAAGTTTCGTGCAAAACAAACCATGTTTGAGCTACTTTATGAGCAAAAGTGCCAAAAACGCTTAAAAACCTTTAAAATCGCAACTTAACACGTAATTTATAGCATATGACTATGCTTTTCAATTCTAACCACTTAAACACAATAATATATACCAAAAAGTGTTGTGTGCCATGTTTCGTGCAAAAACAAACCAAGTTTGAGCTTCTTTATGAGCAATAGAGCAAGAAACGCTTAAAAAGCCCTTAAAATCGCAACTTAACACGTAATTAATAGCATATTACTAAGATTTTCAATTCTAACCACTTTAACCACTTCAACACAATAATATATACCAAATAGCGTTGTGTGCCAAGTTTCGTGCAAAACAAACCATGTTTGAGCTACTTTACGGACAAAAGTGTCAATAACGCTTAAAAACCCTTAAAATCGCAACTTAACACGTAATTTGGAGAAAATGACTATGATTTTCAATTATAACCACTTCAACACAATAATATATACCAAATAGTGTAGTGTGCCAAGTTTCGTGCAAAACAAACCAAGTTTGAGCTACTTTATAAGCAAAAGTGGCAAAAACGCTTAAAAACCTTTAAAATCGCAACTTAAAACGTTATTTATAGCATATGACTATGATTTTCAATTCTAACCACTTCAACACAATAATATATACCAAATAGTGTTGTGTGCCAAGTTTCGTGCAAAACAAACCATGTTTGAGTTACTTTATGCGCAAAAGTGCCAAAAACGCTTAAAAACCCTTAAAATCGCAACATAACACGTAATTTGTAGCAAATAACTATGATTTTAAATTCTAACCACTTCAACACAATAATATATACCAAAACGTGTTGTGTGCCAGGTTTCATGCAAAACAAACCAAGTTTGAGCTACTTTATGAGCAAAAAGGTAAAAAACGCTTAAAACCCCTTAAAATCGAAACATAACACGTAATTTGTAGCATATGACTCAATTCTAACCACTTCAACACAATAATATATACCAAATAGTGTTGTGTGCCAAGTTTCGTGCAAAACAAACCATGTTTGAGCTACTTTATGCGCAAAAGTGCCAAAAACGCTTAAAAACACTTAAAATCGCAACTTAACACGTAATTTCTTGCATATGACTATGATTTTCTATTCTAACGACTTCAACACAATAATATATAACAAAAAGTGTTCTGTGCCAAGTTTCATGCAAAACAAACCAAGTTTGAGCTACTTTGTGAGCAAAAGTGTAAACGCTTAAAACCGCTTAAAATCGAAAAATAACACGTAATTTGTAGCATATGACTCAATTCTAACCACTTCAACACAATAATATACACCAAATAGTGTTATGTGCCAAGTTTCGTTCAAAACAAACCATGTTTGAGCTACTTTATGCGCAAAAGGGCCAAAAAACGTTTAAAAACCCTTAAAATCGCAACTTAACACATAATTTCTAGCATATGACTATGATTTGCAATTCTAACCACTTCAACAAAATAATATATACCAAAAAGTGTTGTGTGCCAAGTTTCGTGCAAAAAAAACTAAGTTGGAACAACTTTATGAGCAAAAGAGCAAGAAACGCTTAAAAACCCTTAAAATCGCAACTTAACACGTAATTTATAGCATATGACTGTGATTTTCAACTCTAACCACTTTAAGACAATAATATATACTAAATAGTGTTGTGTGCCAAGTTTCGTGCGAAACAAACCATGTTTGAGGTACTTTATGCGCAAAAGTGCCAAAAATGCTTTAAAAACCCTTAAAATCGCAACTTAACACGTAATTTGTAGCAAATGACTATGATTTTCAATTCTAACCACTTCAACACAATAATATATACCAATAGTATTGTGTGTCAGTTTCATGCAAAACAAACCAAGTTTGAGCTACTTTGTGAGCAAAAGTGTAAACGCTTAAAACCCCTTAAAATCGAAAAATAACACGTAATTTGTAGCATATGACTCAATTCTAACCACTTCAACACAATAATATACACCAAATAGTGTTATGTGCCAAGTTTCGTTCAAAACAAACCATGTTTGAGCTACTTTATGTGCAAAAGGGCCAAAAACGCTTAAAAGCCCTTAAAATCGCAACTTAACACGTAATTTCTAGCATATGACTATGATTTTCAATTCTAACCACTTCAACACAATAATATATACCAAAAAGTGTTGTGTGCCATGTTTCGTGCAAAACAAACCAAGTTTGAGCTACTTTATGAGCAATAGAGCAAGAAACGCTTCAAAACCCTTAAAATCGGAACTTAACACGAAATTAATAGCATATGACTATGATTTTCAATTCTAACCACTTCAACACAATAATATATACCAAATAGTGTTGTGTGCCAAGTTTCATGCAAAACAAACCATGTTTGAGCTACTTTATGCACAAAAGTGCCAAAAACGCTTAAAAACCCTTAAAATCGCAACTTAACACGTAATTTGGAGAAAATGACTATGATTTTCAATTATAACCACTTCAACACAATAATATATATCAAATAGTGTTGTGTGGCCAAGTTTCGTGCAAAACAAACCAAGTTTGAGCTACTTTATGAGCAAAAGTGCCAAAAACGCTTAAAAACCTTTAAAATCGCAACTTAACACGTAATTTATAGCATATGACTATGCTTTTCAATTCTAACCACTTAAACACAATAATATATACCAAAAAGTGTTGTGTGCCATGTTTCGTGCAAAAACAAACCAAGTTTGAGCTTCTTTATGAGCAATAGAGCAAGAAACGCTTAAAAAGCCCTTAAAATCGCAACTTAACACGTAATTAATAGCATATTACTAAGATTTTCAATTCTAACCACTTCAACACAATAATATATACCAAATAGTGTTGTGTGCCAAGTTTCGTGCAAAACAAACCATGTTTGAGCTACTTTACGGACAAAAGTGTCAATAACGCTTAAAAACCCTTAAAATCGCAACTTAACACGTAATTTGGAGAAAATGACTATGATTTTCAATTATAACCACTTCAACACAATAATATATACCAAATAGTGTAGTGTGCCAAGTTTCGTGCAAAACAAACCAAGTTTGAGCTACTTTATGAGCAAAAGTGGCAAAAACGCTTAAAAACCTTTAAAATCGCAACTTAAAACGTAATTTATAGCATATGACTATGATTTTCAATTCTAACCACTTCAACACAATAATATATACCAAATAGTGTTGTGTGCCAAGTTTCGTGCAAAACAAACCATGTTTGAGTTACTTTATGCGCAAAAGTGCCAAAAACGCTTAAAAACCCTTAAAATCGCAACTTAACACGTAATTTGTAGCAAATAACTATGATTTTAAATTCTAACCACTTCAACACAATAATATATACCAAAACGTGTTGTGTGCCAGGTTTCATGCAAAACAAACCAAGTTTGAGCTACTTTATGAGCAAAAGTGTAAAAAACGCTTAAAACCCCTTAAAATCGAAACATAACACGTAATTTGTAGCATATGACTCAATTCTAACCACTTCAACACAATAATATATACCAAATAGTGTTGTGTGCCAAGTTTCGTGCAAAACAAACCATGTTTGAGCTACTTTATGAGCAAAAGTGCCAAAAACGCTTAAAAACCTTTAAAATCGCAACTTAACACGTAATTTATAGCATATGACTATGCTTTTCAATTCTAACCACTTAAACACAATAATATATACCAAAAAGTGTTGTGTGCCATGTTTCGTGCAAAAACAAACCAAGTTTGAGCTTCTTTATGAGCAATAGAGCAAGAAACGCTTAAAAAGCCCTTAAAATCGCAACTTAACACGTAATTAATAGCATATTACTAAGATTTTCAATTCTAACCACTTCAACACAATAATATATACCAAATAGTGTTGTGTGCCAAGTTTCGTGCAAAACAAACCATGTTTGAGCTACTTTACGGACAAAAGTGTCAATAACGCTTAAAAACCCTTAAAATCGCAACTTAACACGTAATTTGGAGAAAATGACTATGATTTTCAATTATAACCACTTCAACACAATAATATATACCAAATAGTGTAGTGTGCCAAGTTTCGTGCAAAACAAACCAAGTTTGAGCTACTTTATGAGCAAAAGTGGCAAAAACGCTTAAAACCTTTAAAATCGCAACTTAAAACGTAATTTATAGCATATGACTATGATTTTCAATTCTAACCACTTCAACACAATAATATATACCAAATAGTGTTGTGTGCCAAGTTTCGTGCAAAACAAACCATGTTTGAGTTACTTTATGCGCAAAAGTGCCAAAAACGCTTAAAAACCCTTAAAATCGCAACTTAACACGTAATTTGTAGCAAATAACTATGATTTTAAATTCTAACCACTTCAACACAATAATATTTACCAAAACGTGTTGTGTGCCAGGTTTCATGCAAAACAAACCAAGTTTGAGCTACTTTATGAGCAAAAGTGGTAAAAAACGCTTAAAACCCCTTAAAATCGAAACATAACACGTAATTTGTAGCATATGACTCAATTCTAACCACTTCAACACAATAATATATACCAAATAGTGTTGTGTGCCAAGTTTCGTGCAAAACAAACCATGTTTGAGCTACCTTTATGAGCAAAAGTGCCAAAAACGCTTAAAAACCTTTAAAATCGCAACTTAACACGTAATTTATAGCATATGACTATGCTTTTTCAATTCTAACCACTTAAACACAATAATATATACCAAAAAGTGTTGTGTGCCATGTTTCGTGCAAAAACAAACCAAGTTTGAGCTTCTTTATGAGCAATAGAGCAAGAAAACGCTTAAAAAGCCCTTAAAATCGCAACTTAACACGTAATTAATAGCATATTACTAAGATTTTCAATTCTAACCACTTCAACACAATAAAATATACCAAATAGTGTTGTGTGCCAAGTTTCGTGCAAAACAAACCATGTTTGAGCTACTTTACGGACAAAAGTGTCAATAACGCTTAAAAACCCTTAAAATCGCAACTTAACACGTAATTTGGAGAAAATGACTGATTTTCAATTATAACCACTTCAACACAATAATATATACCAAATAGTGTAGTGTGCCAAGTTTCGTGCAAAACAAACCAAGTTTGAGCTACTTTATGAGCAAAAGTGGCAAAAACGCTTAAAAACCTTTAAAATCGCAACTTAAAACGTAATTTATAGCATATGACTATGATTTTCAATTCTAACCACTTCAACACAATAATATATACCAAATAGTGTTGTGTGCCAAGTTTCGTGCAAAACAAACCATGTTTGAGTTACTTTATGCGCAAAGTGCCAAAAACGCTTAAAAACCCTTAAAATCGCAACTTAACACGTAATTTGTAGCAAATAACTATGATTTTAAATTCTAACCACTTCAACACAATAATATATACCAAAACGTGTTGTGTGCCAGGTTTCATGCAAAACAAACCAAGTTTGAGCTACTTTATGAGCAAAAGTGTAAAAAACGCTTAAAACCCCTTAAAATCGAAACATAACACGTAATTTGTAGCATATGACTCAATTCTAACCACTTCAACACAATAATATATACCAAATAGTGTTGTGTGCCAAGTTTCGTGCAAAACAAACCATGTTTGAGCTACTTTATGAGCAAAAGTGCCAAAAACGCTTAAAAACCTTTAAAATCGCAACTTAACACGTAATTTATAGCATATGAATGACTATGCTTTTCAATTCTAACCACTTAAACACAATAATATATACCAAAAAGTGTTGTGTGCCATGTTTCGTGCAAAAACAAACCAAGTTTGAGCTTCTTTATGAGCAATAGAGCAAGAAACGCTTAAAAAGCCCTTAAAATCGCAACTTAACACGTAATTAATAGCATATTACTAAGATTTTCAATTCTAACCACTTCAACACAATAATATATTACCAAATAGTGTTGTGTGCCAAGTTTCGTGCAAAACAAACCATGTTTGAGCTACTTTACGGACAAAAGTGTCAATAACGCTTAAAAACCCTTAAAATCGCAACTTAACACGTAATTTGGAGAAAATGACTATGATTTTCAATTATAACCACTTCAACACAATAATATATACCAAATAGTGTAGTGTGCCAAGTTTCGTGCAAAACAAACCAAGTTTGAGCTACTTTATAAGCAAAAGTGGCAAAAACGCTTAAAAACCTTTAAAATCGCAACTTAAAACGTAATTTATAGCATATGACTATGATTTTCAATTCTAACCACTTCAACACAATAATATATACCAAATAGTGTTGTGTGCCAAGTTTCGTGCAAAACAAACCATGTTTGAGTTACTTTATGCGCAAAAGTGCCAAAAACGCTTAAAAAACCCTTAAAATCGCAACTTAACACGTAATTTGTAGCAAATAACTATGATTTTAAATTCTAACCACTTCAACACAATAATATATACCAAAACGTGTTGTGTGCCAGGTTTCATGCAAAACAAACCAAGTTTGAGCTACTTTATGAGCAAAAAGGTAAAAAACGCTTAAAACCCCTTAAAAATCGAAACATAACACGTAATTTGTAGCATATGACTCAATTCTAACCACTTCAACACAATAATATATACCAAATAGTGTTGTGTGCCAAGTTTCGTGCAAAACAAACCATGTTTGAGCTACTTTATGCGCAAAAGTGCCAAAAACGCTTAAAAACACTTAAAATCGCAACTTAACACGTAATTTCTTGCATATGACTATGATTTTCTATTCTAACGACTTCAACACAATAATATATAACAAAAAGTGTTCTGTGCCAAGTTTCATGCAAAACAAACCAAGTTTGAGCTACTTTGTGAGCAAAAGTGTAAACGCTTAAAACCGCTTAAAATCGAAAAATAACACGTAATTTGTAGCATATGACTCAATTCTAACCACTTCAACACAATAATATACACCAAATAGTGTTATGTGCCAAGTTTCGTTCAAAACAAACCATGTTTGAGCTACTTTATGCGCAAAAGGGCCAAAAACGTTTAAAAACCCTTAAAATCGCAACTTAACACATAATTTCTAGCATATGACTATGATTTGCAATTCTAACCACTTCAACAAAATAATATATACCAAAAAGTGTTGTGTGCCAAGTTTCGTGCAAAAAAAACTAAGTTGGAACAACTTTATGAGCAAAAGAGCAAGAAACGCTTAAAAAACCCTTAAAATCGCAACTTAACACGTAATTTATAGCATATGACTGTGATTTTCAACTCTAACCACTTTAAGACAATAATATATACTAAATAGTGTTGTGTGCCAAGTTTCGTGCGAAACAAACCATGTTTGAGGTACTTTATGCGCAAAAGTGCCAAAAATGCTTAAAAAACCCTTAAAATCGCAACTTAACAACGTAATTTGTAGCAAATGACTATGATTTTCAATTCTAACCACTTCAACACAATAATATATACCAAATAGTATTGTGTGTCAAGTTTCATGCAAAACAAACCAAGTTTGAGCTACTTTGTGAGCAAAAGTGTAAACGCTTAAAACCCCTTAAAATCGAAAAATAACACGTAATTTGTAGCATATGACTCAATTCTAACCACTTCAACACAATAATATATACCAAATAGTGTTGTGTGCCAAGTTTCGTGCAAAACAAACCATGTTTGAGCTACTTTATGAGCAAAAGTGCCAAAAACGCTTAAAAACCTTTAAAATCGCAACTTAACACGTAATTTATAGCATATGACTATGCTTTTCAATTCTAACCACTTAAACACAATAATATATACCAAAAAGTGTTGTGTGCCATGTTTCGTGCAAAAACAAACCAAGTTTGAGCTTCTTTATGAGCAATAGAGCAAGAAACGCTTAAAAAGCCCTTAAAATCGCAACTTAACACGTAATTAATAGCATATTACTAAGATTTTCAATTCTAACCCACTTCAACACAATAATATATACCAAATAGTGTTGTGTGCCAAGTTTCGTGCAAAACAAACCATGTTTGAGTTACTTTATGCGCAAAAGTGCCAAAAACGCTTAAAAACCCTTAAAATCGCAACTTAACACGTAATTTGTAGCAAATAACTATGATTTTAAATTCTAACCACTTCAACACAATAATATATACCAAAACGTGTTGTGTGCCAGGTTTCATGCAAAACAAACCAAGTTTGAGCTACTTTATGAGCAAAAGTGTAAAAAAACGCTTAAAACCCCTTAAAATCGAAACATAACACGTAATTTGTAGCATATGACTCAATTCTAACCACTTCAACACAATAATATATACCAAATAGTGTTGTGTGCCAAGTTTCGTGCAAAACAAACCATGTTTGAGCTACTTTATGAGCAAAAGTGCCAAAAACGCTTAAAAACCTTTAAAATCGCAACTTAACACGTAATTTATAGCATATGACTATGCTTTTCAATTCTAACCACTTAAACACAATAATATATACCAAAAAGTGTTGTGTGCCATGTTTCGTGCAAAAACAAACCCAAGTTTGAGCTTCTTTATGAGCAATAGAGCAAGAAACGCTTAAAAAGCCCTTAAAATCGCAACTTAACACGTAATTAATAGCATATTACTAAGATTTTCAATTCTAACCACTTCAACACAATAATATATACCAAATAGTGTTGTGTGCCAAGTTTCGTGCAAAACAAACCATGTTTGAGCTACTTTACGGACAAAAGTGTCAATAACGCTTAAAAAACCCTTAAAATCGCAACTTAACACGTAATTTGGAGAAAATGACTATGATTTTCAATTATAACCCACTTCAACACAATAATATATACAAAATAGTGTAGTGTGCCAAGTTTCGTGCAAAACAAACCAAGTTTGAGCTACTTTATGAGCAAAAGTGGCAAAAACGCTTAAAAAACCTTTAAAATCGCAACTTAAAACGTAATTTATAGCATATGACTATGATTTTTCAATTCTAACCCACTTCAACACACATAATATATACCAAATAGTGTTGTGTGCCAAGTTTCGTGCAAAACAAACCATGTTTGAGTTACTTTATGCGCAAAAGTGCCAAAAACGCTTAAAAACCCTTAAAATCGCAACTTAACACGTAATTTGTAGCAAATAACTATGATTTTAAATTCTAACCACTTCAACACAATAATATATACCAAAACGTGTTGTGTGCCAGGTTTCATGCAAAACAAACCAAGTTTGAGCTACTTTATGAGCAAAAGTGTAAAAAACGCTTAAAAACCCCTTAAAATCGAAACATAACACGTAATTTGTAGCATATGACTCAATTCTAACCACTTCAACACAATAATATATACCAAATAGTGTTGTGTGCCAAGTTTCGTGCAAAACAAACCATGTTTGAGCTACTTTATGAGCAAAAGTGCCAAAAACGCTTAAAAACCTTTAAAAATCGCAACTTAACACGTAATTTATAGCATATGACTATGCTTTTCAATTCTAACCACTTAAACACAATAATATATACCAAAAAGTGTTGTGTGCCATGTTTCGTGCAAAAACAAACCAAGTTTGAGCTTCTTTATGAGCAATAGAGCAAGAAACGCTTAAAAAGCCCTTAAAATCGCAACTTAACACGTAATTAATAGCATATTACTAAGATTTTCAATTCTAACCACTTCAACACAATAATATATACCAAATAGTGTTGTGTGCCAAGTTTCGTGCAAAACAAACCATGTTTGAGCTACTTTACGGACAAAAGTGTCAATAACGCTTAAAAACCCTTAAAATCGCAACTTAACACGTAATTTGGAGAAAATGACTATGATTTTCAATTATAACCACTTCAACACAATAATATATACCAAATAGTGTAGTGTGCCAAGTTTCGTGCAAAAACAAACCAAGTTTGAGCTACTTTATAAGCAAAAGTGGCAAAAACGCTTAAAAAACCTTTAAAATCGCAACTTAAAACGTAATTTATAGCATATGACTATGATTTTCAATTCTAACCACTTCAACACAATAATATATACCAAATAGTGTTGTGTGCCAAGTTTCGTGCAAAACAAACCATGTTTGAGTTACTTTATGCGCAAAAGTGCCAAAAACGCTTAAAAAAACCCCTTAAAATCGCAACTTAACACGTAATTTGTAGCAAATAACTATGATTTTAAATTCTAACCACTTCAACACAATAATATATACCAAAACGTGTTGTGTGCCAGGTTTCATGCAAAACAAACCAAGTTTGAGCTACTTTATGAGCAAAAAGGTAAAAAAACGCTTAAAAACCCCTTAAAATCGAAACATAACACGTAATTTGTAGCATATGACTCAATTCTAACCACTTCAACACAATAATATATACCAAATAGTGTTGTGTGCCAAGTTTCGTGCAAAACAAACCATGTTTGAGCTACTTTATGCGCAAAAGTGCAAAAAAACGCTTAAAAACACTTAAAATCGCAACTTAACACGTAATTTCTTGCATATGACTATGATTTTCTATTCTAACGACTTCAACACAATAATATATAACAAAAAGTGTTCTGTGCCAAGTTTCATGCAAAACAAAACCAAGTTTGAGCTACTTTGTGAGCAAAAGTGTAAACGCTTAAAACCGCTTAAAAATCGAAAAATAACACGTAATTTGTAGCATATGACTCAATTCTAACCACCTCAACACAATAATATACACCAAATAGTGTTATGTGCCAAGTTTCGTTCAAAACAAACCATGTTTGAGCTACTTTATGCGCAAAAGGGCCAAAAAACGTTTTAAAAAACCCTTAAAATCGCAACTTAACACATAATTTCTAGCATATGACTATGATTTGCAATTCTAACCACTTCAACAAAATAATATATACCAAAAAGTGTTGTGTGCCAAGTTTCGTGCAAAAAAAACTAAGTTGGAACAACTTTATGAGCAAAAGAGCAAGAAACGCTTAAAAACCCCTTAAAATCGCAACTTAACACGTAATTTATAGCATATGACTGTGATTTTCAACTCTAACCACTTTAAGACAATAATATATACTAAATAGTGTTGTGTGCCAAGTTTCGTGCGAAACAAACCATGTTTGAGGTACTTTATGCGCAAAAGTGCCAAAAATGCTTAAAAAACCCTTAAAATCGCAACTTAACACGTAATTTGTAGCAAATGACTATGATTTTCAATTCTAACCACTTCAACACAATAATATATACCAAATAGTATTGTGTGTCAAGTTTCATGCAAAACAAACCAAGTTTGAGCTACTTTGTGAGCAAAAGTGTAAACGCTTAAAACCCCCTTAAAATCGAAAAATAACACGTAATTTGTAGCATATGACTCAATTCTAACCACTTCAACACAATAATATATACCAAATAGTGTTGTGTGCCAAGTTTCGTGCAAAACAAACCATGTTTGAGCTACTTTATGAGCAAAAGTGCCAAAAACGCTTAAAAACCTTTAAAATCGCAACTTAACACGTAATTTATAGCATATGACTATGCTTTTCAATTCTAACCACTTAAACACAATAATATATACCAAAAAGTGTTGTGTGCCATGTTTCGTGCAAAAACAAACCAAGTTTGAGCTTCTTTATGAGCAATAGAGCAAGAAACGCTTAAAAAGCCCTTAAAATCGCAACTTAACACGTAATTAATAGCATATTACTAAGATTTTCAATTCTAACCACTTCAACACAATAATATATACCAAATAGTGTTGTGTGCCAAGTTTCGTGCAAAACAAACCATGTTTGAGCTACTTTACGGACAAAAGTGTCAATAACGCTTAAAAACCCTTAAAATCGCAACTTAACACGTAATTTGGAGAAAATGACTATGATTTTCAATTATAACCACTTCAACACAATAATATATACCAAATAGTGTAGTGTGCCAAGTTTCGTTGCAAAACAAACCAAGTTTGAGCTACTTTATGAGCAAAAGTGGCAAAAACGCTTAAAAACCTTTAAAATCGCAACTTAAAACGTAATTTATAGCATATGACTATGATTTTCAATTCTAACCACTTCAACACAATAATATATACCAAATAGTGTTGTGTGCCAAGTTTCGTGCAAAACAAACCATGTTTGAGTTACTTTATGCGCAAAAGTGCCAAAAACGCTTAAAAACCCTTAAAATCGCAACTTAACACGTAATTTGTAGCAAATAACTATGATTTTAAATTCTAACCACTTCAACACAATAATATATACCAAAACGTG